>NW_010406007.1:12002-16653 GCF_000710305.1 Buceros rhinoceros silvestris | reverse complement strand
TCCCTTTATGATTTCCATGCTAAGAAAGCAAAGCAGCCAAATTAGTGCAAAATTTCCCAATGTAGAAAACCCACAACTATACTCGTACAAGATTTTTTTACCTTTTTAACTTCTGCTGCTAGTAAGAGGTACTGAAATCAAGTTTTGCAGCTCCAAGGAATCAACTAAAATAATGTTGTCTCTGATGCCAGCATATGAAATAGCATAACATTTTCCATGAAAAATTAGATGTCATATGAATAAGATGACCTTCATTTGACCTTCCTCTGTGGGCGTGATCATCTAAATGTCACATCTGTTTGTTTAAAGCAAAGGGCAGTTCCAAGGCTACATGTACACCTTGTCTACACATGCTGTCATGATAGCCTGAAATGAACGTAATGAATTTAATTTGTTAAGGGATGAAGTAACTTCAAAGACAATTTGCAGTAGGAGCTTGCTCTGGGAGACAAGGCATAGCGTTAATTTCCTCTCTCATAATTAAGAATTCCAGAATCACTAGCCTTCAGTATTAAAAAAATACCGTGTGAGAAAATAAAGCGTGAGAGAGCTCTCAGAGTCAATTGCACGTTTGAGTGTTGGTCTTCGTATGTATGTAAATTATCTCTATTAGCAACACTGCATTTGTTTTTCAGCACAGCTTTCCTGTTCTTGTCTTTCTCATCCAGAATATTCCGGCAGCATGAGAATAGCCAGGATGACCTTCCATTTAGCATCTGAGGTAAGACTAACATTGCTGACAAGCTTTCATCCTTTCCTATACGAGACTTCTCTGGTTTTTATAATGTCACGCTAGTGACAAAAATCCTTAATCTTTTAGTCACACACTGCAGATATTTAGAATAAAATGGTCACAGAAAGGAAGGTTGAGAAGGACCTTTTTCTCTCCTCCTTCTACCCATGTGAGGAGACTCATCTTTAAGCATCCTCATGTAAGAATTGAAAAGGAGCGATCCAATGGGATCAAGAGGACACACCTCATGTATGCGATACCTGATCACAGAGACATGGTATTTAGCATTGCTTTTTCTTCAGGTTCTGTTCAGCAAAACTAACAGCAGTAAATCATAGATAATAAGATGATAGGTCTAGTATTTTGTTTCTGAAAAAAATTACAGTATGAAGGCCTAGTCATGAAATTATGATAGAAAAACTGTCATATTTGTCTGTCAAAAAGGAAATAGCGTTGCAAGTGATAAGTACATGTTAGCTACGCTCTGATACAATGGGTGTTTATCAAACAGAAATCTTTTCCTAACCCTGAGAGCAATGGGATCCTTCAACCCAGCTGAAACATTTTTATTCTCACCGCTGAGTTTCTCAGGTAACAGAGACCTTTTTCCTTGGGACAGGAACCCGGAACAGAGCCCTTTTTCCTTCCTTGGCATGCAATACAGTTAACTCCTTCCCGATGCTTACTCATCTGTTGATGTGAGTAATTCCTTTCTACACAAGGAATGGCATTTTTTAAGCATTGGGATTGCCTGTGGTTGCACTATACCAACCCCAGGAAAGACTGTTGCAAGCATGGCACTGCTCAGGTGATGTCCTGGGAGAGCATTGCACAGAGACAGGCACCCTCCAGCCATGCCCATCTGGGCAGGTGGCAGCAGTTCATCTGCCATGAAACCACTGAAATTTATTCCAGTGCTCTCCTCTCCATAAACCCCTTCTCACACACCCAAACACACAGCTGAGGAGCCACTTTGTAACTAACGAGCTTAATGGCTTAGGTGGATTGAATCCCCACAGGAGGCCTTCAAGTGCATCTTTCTGTCCATTGAGGAGGCACTCATGGCAGACAGCTTCACCAGGCACTGAAAATCCAAACAGAAATTCATAGCACCACCCTGTGATACACACCTTTCTCTCTGTCACCACTGGCTTTCACACTGTTCTTCCCACCTTGGACACCGTCCAAAATGACTACCCAAAGCTGAGGTCAGGGTTAGCTAATTGGCAATTTGAAAGCTCAGAGACTGAGATTTAGAGTATCTTCCTTCAGCTGGCCAGTTTTACGAGAGATTTACTGGCTCCACTGCCAGAGATAGGGTGACTAGAAAAAAACCTCTGGGATTTTTATGTTATAGATCAGACTACTGATGGATTATCTTCTGCTTCCTTTAATTGAAGAATAGTGACAAATTTGCTTATCTCCTCCCTTTTCAAATATGAAAATAATGTTTTTATGAAAATACTTCAGTGGCAAAAAAAGATTGTTTCCCCCCAAGTTATGCCTCTGTCAATACATGCATTTCAGTCACCTAAAACAGGATAACAATTCTGTTTTTTAATTTTTTTTCTGTGGAATAGAGAGAGCAAATGGAGAAAACATAACGTTTGGTACCTAAAAGCAGAGCTCTTGAGATTCTGGCGCTCAGCACCCGTTCCTGAGAACAATAAGTTCAATGTTATTTTTATTTTTTTTCATGTATCACCTAGGACTTTTTTTATTGTTTTATAAACTTACTGCCTATGCAGCTGAATGAATTCTGTTGTACAGTGAAGGTCACGTTAACCAGCCTAAGGTCCTCATCTTCCCCCATATCTATGGTAGTTCAAGTACTTACCACGCAACTTTACTGAGTCTCTCATTAACTCTACAAGAGAGGTTCTGGCTTATGTTGTCTCTCCCATCAGTACTTTATCTGTACCACACATTTTGTCCAGCACAGAATTTCCTGTGAGGAAGAATGCCCCTGCAGATAAATTAGCTAACTTCCTTCTATCTCAGCTTTCTGCACAGGCATGTACACAGTAAGGAAGGGGAAAGAAAAAAAAAGAAAAAATAGTAGGGCGTAGAGGAACATTTTCAGAGGAACATTTTTATTTGGCTTTGGGTATGATGTAACATCATCTAGAGGAGCAGCCAGCACTTCCTCCAGTCTTGACTTCTTTGTGAGATGAAGATACAGAGCACTTCACTGTTTCAAGAACTTCAAGAATGGGAAAAAAAGGTCATACCAAGTATAAAGGAAGAATATAGCTAGAGCTTGCATGAAAGAAATCACTCCACCTCTGTCAATACAGAAACCAGCATTTCAGAAAATTGGTTCACCTCACTGTTCTGTTGAGCCATATCCAGTCCATTACAGCCCTGTCTGACACAAAATCCTTGTAGCTCAAGATGAGATTTTAAACAGGACACTATTAATATGTTACCAAAGAGATGAAGATAGGCGCTGTTTTGGCTGTGCTGTGACTACAGCTCTGAGTGGAGGGATAATAGTGGGTTAAAATCAGCAGTGATTTTTTACAGACACCAGCTCCTTTCATTCAGGCACACACAGAAAGCTGCTGCTGAAGGAGCTAAATGAATTCTTGGAACAGATGAAAAGAGTTCCCTGTTGCCCTGAGCTTACAACAGTCACAGCAGATGCACTATGTCTCGTGTAGCTGGCTCAGTACCCTGGCAATATCATGTTATTCGCTTCATCCTCTGCCACATTTTATTGCTGAGATCCCTGGCTGCTGGCGATCTTGGAGCTCGAATGGAAATGCTGAGTTCTGTCCTGGTCCTACAGTGCTAATTCCTAGGCCCTTCATTTTGTATTCGAACATTTTTTTTCCTCTTTAATTCATTAATTCAGTTCTTTTAGTTTCTTAATTCAAATTTCCAAAAGCCTTCAAAACTGCCACTGATCAAGTCAGTTTTAACAAACAGTTTGAAAGGATATCACATTTTTCTGGTGACAGGGATGAAGTCGATAATGGCGTGCATAGGTAAAGTCCATCAAGGTTGGAAGTAATGGTATAGGACAAACAAGAGTGGCTTTTGTAAATTCTTAGCTGAAGAGAAAAGCACCATCAAGCAAGCATAAAATCAAGCTGTCATGAAGCATATCCACCCACATTTGTGTAATACATTTCCAAGACACTGTAAAGTGATAGTGTGCATGTATGATCTCATAGCCTCTCCCATAAAACATATCTCCCCCAAACAGTAGGTCCTTTTCTTTTGTAAGTAGGGACAGGCCTTTGGAGAACATTGAGGATTAGACAGGGAGTAAATTACCTCTACATTCCATCAAGATATTCAACCTACCAGAGAAACATGGTATGGGTTAGGGAAGTTCTACCATTGACAAGACAATTTGTAGAGCTCACATAAAATGTTGGTACTACTGCCAAATAAAGTGGCTGTGAAGACTTCATAAAGAGCCACCTCTATTTAAACAGTATCTCAAGTATTGTCCCTGTCTCCTCCCCACTATTGAAACCATGTTGCATTTTCCAGGGCTAAAGTTTCTCACATAAATTATTAAAAATCTGCTTTAAAAATGCTACCTACATTGTGTCAGAGAAGAGAGATATTGGATTTCATGGTAGACTTGTGCTCTTGAAGATACTTTACCCTTGAGGAAAGCCAGGTTGCTCATTTTTAAAATTTGTTATTTATTTTCAGGCAAGCTGTGTTTCCTTGTAAACAAGCTAGACCACTTAACTAGCTCACTAACTACCTGACATGACGCTTGAGTATTTTATTATGCACAACATATTTTCAATAAATGGCACCCAAACTCACCTTGTATAATCAAGCAATATAGTGAGTTAAATAATAAGTGATAACAACATGAGTAAAGAAAAGAGTAAAGAAATAGGTGAAAGCAATTATAAAGTTCCAAATGAGGGGGATTGAATCTCACTCTTT
>NW_010406007.1:0-11929 GCF_000710305.1 Buceros rhinoceros silvestris | reverse complement strand
TCTTTCCTCTTTAAGCCTTTGTGGTAAAATACACAGAGTCACCTGAAGGAATATATACGGCTTCAGAGAAATGCTTGCATTTCTCGATGAGATATCGTATTGATTAGATGGACTTATTAGCAGGAGGTTTCTAAAAGAATGAAGGGGAATGGAAGGCATGGAATGAAGGAATGTTGTCCAGCCACCAGTGGCTCAGAAATTCCCCCTAAAAGATCTAAAGGATGCTTCCTCAAGAGTTAAATAAAGATATGAGGATTGTCTGGCACCTTCTTGTTGATAACTGACAGCTTTGCCCTGTCAACCTGTCAACAGGGAAACCTCTAGAAATCCATGCAGGAACCACTCTCTCCACCATGAAAATCAAAAGACTAAATCCAATGTCAGATGTGAGGCTTTGAACTAAAGAGAATGGAGCTTTAAATTAAAAGACAGTGAATTTCTCTGAACTCCAGTGGATTGCAAACCAGCAAGCGTATCATTCCGCAGATCTAAGGATGGCACTTTCACAGCTGTTGTTGTTAAGATAAAGCAAATGATCAGTGCTGTGTAGAAATAGTACTCCTGCTCTTTCACATCTCTTTGCAGAGGGAAACCTAAAGCATACTGAAAAAAAAAACTTTTACACAAAGAACTTTAATCTACAAACCCATGTAATTCATTAAAGCTGAAAATCCGCTTTGAGACAACCTTCAGTGCTTCAAATCATGCTCAAATACGATTTAAATGTAGAGGATCTACCAAGACTATCAGTTTAAACTTCAGATTTGCATGTTTCTATAACAATAATCCATAATGATGTGGCTGTACTCAAAGCATCCTGAATCTACTAGCAGACTGTTAAAAAGAAAATGCACTCGATGGAAATGTTGAGATGTTTTCTCTGCTACTTTAACTTTCAATAACAAAAAGAGAACTGCAAAAATGTTACAGCATTTGTAACAGTATTCCATGATTTTCACCATAAAATATCACAACACTAGCCTCCAGAAACACCACCTTTTTGTAAAACTGTAACATTGTCAATCCCTAACTCTAAGCAGCTTTCCTATGTCTCCTTTCTCCCTCTTTCCCCTCTTTCTCCACCCACTTGCTCTCTTTCCTCCTAATCCACCCCACCCAGATTGAGAGGCTTCTCAGAGTAGGTGCATCTGCAAATTTTGCCAGAGTGATGTCGTCTGGAAATATGAGTGGCCATGCAAACTCCTCCTCCCTTTTATGTGTGACAATCATTTTCTTACATCTCTATCACCCAGTTTATATGAAATCTCTCTGCTCAGATCATCCTCTTGGCTGGCAGGAAATCATTACATATCACACTAATGTATGGGAACAAGATGAATGTTCATTTAATCACCTGTTAAGATTCCTGGAACAGCTGAATTCTGCTCTTGATCCCTTCACAGGATTGAAATGTTCTGGGAATGAGTCTGGCTTATGTGACCATTGATCTCAAACAGCCAAGATGGAAATGTACAGTGATTTGCACATCAGTGTTTTGAAATTCATGAAAAAAGCACACACGATTTCTCATTGAAGGGTTCAGTTAGAGTTCCTCTTGCTGCTGAAGGTCAGTTTCCTTTTCTTTTCTGTATTTTCAAAAAGAAAACTATCACAAATCAAATAAAAGCAGATAGCTGTGTTTTCAGATACATGTCCTTATACGATGTTTGAATGCAGGTCGTATTATAATGGACAATCAGATCCTGCTATTACAGCCACCCCTTAAACAAACTCCTCACCTGCTTATTGCATGGTTTAAAGTAAAAAGAATAAGTTAAAGATGGTCTAACTGGAGCTGGATTGGTAGCTGTAAGTTTGGTAGTGCATGCAGAATACACTGCTTGAGCTTTAAAGGCTTTACTTTTTTAGACTGATTTTTGACCTGCTTTAGTCTCTTTTCATCACAGCTGTGACATCACACAGCTGGTTTCTCCCTTGTCCCAGGATAAATGAGGGATTCTTGTTCCTCCTTTTTCCTGAAACAAAGACCTGTGTCATCTATCTTAATCTGGGCTGTATCTCACCAGACAACACTATAGGCACGCTACACAGCCCTTCTGAACAGTCCACACTCTGGCAAAGAAAAAGAAAAGTTCAGGATATGTGAATCTACTGGCAGGGGAAGTCGTTTATAAAAACTAAAGGCATGTGGCATCCTACTTGTTATTATATTAAGAAAAAAATCAGACCCATCAAAGATTGATTTCCTCCACTAGACCTCATTAGGCCAAGCTGGAAATGCATCTTAAGAAGGGCAGGAGGTTAGAAAGGGGTTCTGTGATGCAGTGAAAGAGTAATTTTTGCTATTGTGTTGCTCTTTCACCATCATGTTACCTTAGAGTTGTATTCTCATGAGGGATGAAAGCAACAGTGAAAGGATGGAAATTTAAGTTGACACAGAAGATGGATTAAATTTGGAAATTCCCTTCATAACTAGAAAAGGATCGGATTCTTACACTGCTCTTACTATGTATAAATTCCAAGCAGTTTATGAAAATATTCATCTTCTTTTACATTTTGTAAGCTGTTGCTACATTTGAGGCTCTGAATCTTTGAATCTGCCCAAAGAACTAGGAGCAAGAGTGCTTCTGCATTTCAGTGCAAATCGTCAATGCTCTCACCTCTCCACAAAAAGTTTTGACTCAACTTCAGCTACTCAGCAGAGATTTGGAACATCTGTGTGAGCAGTAGGTAGCCTCAGTGATTTCAGTGCAACCTGCCAAATAAAAAAGCACGATCTTGGCAATTGATATCATTGCCATATAGATAACAAATAGGTTTGAATATAGGTCTTGATTTGTTTCTCACCGAAACCAAAGATACGCCGCACTTAATTCAGATGGCCACGTACAAAGGAGAAAAGTGTATTGCCCCATCAGAAGGAGAAAAGTGAAAACTAAGCCTGACCAAAAACTACAAAAATATCTTTGGGCCCAGATTTCCCAAGTTGCCTAAGGACCTTAACTTCTTCTCGTTAGCGGTGCAAAATGTAGTACATTTGCCTGTGCTTTCTAGGCAACAAAATGCTCAGAGGAGAAGAAGTAGCTGCTGCTCCACACAGGATGACTTCTGTCCAGAAGATTTAAACAAATGTCCACAGTCCCAACGCAGAGCAGGTATGCAGTGGCTTCAATATATCTGTGACATGCTGGCCTTGCTTCACTCTCTGCAGTCATTCTGCACTTCATATCATTAACACATCTTCCATACACTGTGCTGGGAGGATGCTTCACACATGCACAATGATCTCATGAGACCCAAATTCATGTACTTTCCCACTCTGAGAGCAGCTACTGCCATGGCTTAAAACATCGCAGAAGAGACTCTGAGTAATGGGATATACAGGGAAGGACATTTCCACCCTCCTGGTGAACCTGTAAGACTGCTCAGTGAGGATTCAGAAAGATACCAGAAAGAGTGAAGTATGAGGAAATTCCATGCAGTTTAGGCCAAAGGTTTATGGGGAGAAACCAAGCTCCAAGCGCTGCTCCTCCTAAGATTTATGTATTTTATATTGCATTCTCAGTGGATGAAGACAGAAAGTGTCTGGGAGCTGGAACAAGAGCTCTGTGTCTTTCGTTTTCCAAATGAAAGCTCTGATCTTAGGCTATTACGCCCATGATATCCACCATTCCTACACAAATACTGTTCCCTATAGACCTCATGAGAAAAACATGCCTAAAATAGGTGAGCAATATTTTCCTACTGCAACTAAGGGAGCAATTTTCCTCATTCTCTTGACTAGGTAGGGTGCTATCTTTAGGAGATTTTTAGGTGAAATAGTGCTTCAGTTTGCTTCACATCAAGTACCCAAGTATGTAGATTGGGCTGCAGATATGCTTTCAAACTTTTTTCACTAGTACTAAGCCCCAAACTCTCCCCTACTATACAAGCTCTTCTCATATCACCGGAAATCTTAAAACAGCGTGACTGAAGCAGGCAACAGATATAAAAAGAATCAATGTATGTAAACAATAAATATTGAGATGCTAAATATTGGGGGGAAAATGGTCTGCTTGTGCAATTTAGGTTGTTCAGCTTTTTTTTTTTTTTAATATATTTCAAACCTGCTCTCATATCACATGTTCTATCCTATCCAAATGGTGTTTCACAAAGCATGGTAAGATGGGTGTAAAGTCTCCTCATGTAATCTGAATGACAGTACGACTCGCTCTCCTCAGAGCCTTGTATGTGACAAGTAAAACTATAACTCTAATGCATTTACAAGGGAGGGAGATTTTACTTTTTGTCTTACAGATTCAAGGAACTATGACTCATTTAGTTAATGTTTTCACAGTGCTTTGATGCTCCGACGTGCTAAATTAGTGTGACACTGCAGTGTTTCTATGAAGCCTTTTCATGCAATATCAGCTAAAATGTTGCTCTATCTTCAGCTTGTATTTGGCCAACACAGGGATTTTCATAAGTCTGCTAAGTCACACGAAAATAATAACAAGCTTGAATCCAGAACAGTGCTGCTGCTTTAATTCTAAAGAATTAACACAGTTATTTCTTTATAACTAAGAATTATTAGAACTGCACTTTTCTCATTTTTTTCCAATCACTTTTTAATTCTTTGCACTGCTGCTGTTCTTGTTTATCAGGATAATGAGAGTGTTATTAATCCCAGACATTTAAATTTCCAGCTAACAATGACATTTACTGCAATATCTTATAGACTCAAGTTCTGCATTTCAGGTAATAAAACCCTTAGCAACATAACATTTCTGGCATGAACTTCAGACACATTTTCTGTTTTCTGAGAAAAAAGAATGATGATTCACATTCACATTAACATTTTGAAGTTTCTAAGTTTCTAAGCGGTGTTTACAAGGTAGGTACTCATTTTTCAGATTTTCTCAATGATTATTAGATCATGAAACTACTTTCATCATTTCCAGTATTAACTCTTTTCCAGGAAAAGGTGTAATTGCAACAGAATTTCCATTATCCAATGGAATATTTCCACTATCCATTCAAAAAAAAAAAAAATAGATCATAAATGATAAAGGTATCTCTCCTAGAAGGATCATTTAAGTGTAAACTATCTATGCAATGCTTTGGTAAGTTCACAAAGGAAGGACAAAAAAAATCAGTTTCCTGATGTGCAGGGGATACCTGGTAGAGGAAGTGTGTTTTGTGCAACCCTTTCTATATGCTATCGGAAACGTCAAAACCAGCAGAAGAAGCCTTCTCTACCCTAGCATTGACTTATCACTGCATAATCAATCAAACTCTCGGATACCAAATCTTGGAATCTGTTCTGAATCTTATCCCTCCCCTTCCATAATCCATGGAAGGTACAACATGAAGGGAGACCCGATAGGGGATTAAATAGATTTGGTGTTTCAGGAGAAATTCTGTAAGATCATTACTAGTGTCCCAGGGGAGCTGGGATTCCACGTCTATGTATTTCGTTATGAAGCCCACTATCTGCTATGGCATTAAGCCCCACTGTTTCAGCTTTCATTCTAACAGAATCAAGAGGGAAAACCTTCAAGAAGTAGTAATGGGAACACCAGAATTTACCATGCATCTTTTTCCTATGCATTTGAACCTCAGAGCTGACTGGAAGTTCTGATAAAATATTTTTACTCAGGTTTAAAGCATTCACATCATTGTTTCCCCACATGGATTCTCACCTGTTTAGCAATCTATATTTACTCATTTGGGAAACTTTCTCTTAGTGAGGGCTGGAACAGGGTCTCCTTTCTCTATGCAGAAGACACTTGTAGGTCTTAGAGACAACTAGGTTCCTCTGCTTTTGAATGAAATCCAGCTGAAATGGTCAGTGAGTTCACTCTTCTGAAGTTAAGGACAAGACGACAGCCATCATGTAAGCCTGATTCTTTAGGAATCAAGATAAGAATGTTAATATTATCTGAAGTTAAAGAAAAAACTTCAAGAATACGAATACTATCTACTAATTAAAATGCTTCCATGAGTCAGCAGAAAACTCAAACCAATAATTAAGAACTTCTTTTCCTTGCAGGTTGTGTCAGAAGAAAATAAAAAAAGTTTTTTCTTTAAAAATTTCAAACAGACTCTGCTTTCCTCTTCAGATGATCTTACTGTGAAGAACAAAAAGTCTAACTTTCCTTTCATCTCCTCTGTAGTTCTGTTATGCATTCAAAGGGGAAAAAAATTTGGTTCTCTGAAAACTGATAGTGTTAGGACAAGTACAGCAAATGGTGTTGAATACCAAATTGATTAATAGAGAGAGAATGATACTGACTGGGATGTGTATTTGGTTAGCTGGAATCTTCTTCTTCATGGTTAATCATTGAGCTGTCAGTTTATCACAAAAGAAAATTTGGGCTTCTCCTTTACCTGAAGAGTATACTAGCAATTTGCCATACAAGCCAAAACCTGAACTTGTATTTACAATGATGGAAAAAATTTACCTTCAGAGGACTTTATAAATAAGCATTAACAGTAGAGGCTTTCTTTGCAGCTAGAAATTAATGAAACTCATTACCAGATCTGGGAACTTTCTGAAATCGGTTAATGCTTTTATGTTCAGTTGGTGCTGATATAGGTAATAAAATTTACATACAAAAAAAACATTTAGATGTTTTGATATTTTCAAGTTCATGCTCAGGTACCCAGCTGTACAACACTACATGCTCACCAGCAGAAGGCAAATTCTGAGCATCGGTCCCAGATGATTTACTAGGTTACATAATTGTGTAATACCACTTCATTCTCTGCAATACCTATAACACCAAGTCTAAGTAGTATTCAATAATCATACCTTTTATTTATTCTAGTGTCGTTAGCTCCACTAACAAGACAGCGACATTTATAGAAATGACATGTCATTGACTTCACAATTCTGTAACATATTACAAGTTGCAGCCAGCAGTTCTCTGTAAATGTAAAATTTTCTGTTTCTGCAACATATTGTAGCAGACTGAATTACATTGCTAGAGCTGAGAAAAGCTAGCCTGTTTCTCACATGTGGAAAATAAACGACATTGCTAGAAGCAACTAGATGCTTGTGTGATAATCTGTAAAATGTCTTCGCAGTGATTAGCTTGTTTGAAATAGAGAAGAAAACTCTGGTTTGGAACTAAATATTTCATAACCAGCAAAGATCTCTCGGATGTTACACAGCTGGACTGACTGCATTCAGTGCTTTTTGTTCTAATAATTTTATTTCCACATGGTTGAATACGAATGTTTATGCTAATTTGACATTTTTTCTACGTGGGTCAGAGAATTGGATGCCTAACTAATGAGTCTGATGTTAGCTATTTGGGTGTAAAGACCAGTAAGAGGATTATGAAGGTGGGCTTCTGTTGTTCCCTCCTTTCTTCTATAGGATTCAATAAAACTGTCACTTGGTTAGGTATCCATATACCTGCCATTGTCTTTGCCTGTCTCTCCAGCTTCCAGTCAGGCACTGGAAAGAAAAAAAAATTATTATCAATTATATCAAAATTACCAAGGGGAAAATCTTGAAGAGATCATGTTTATAAAAGAAATCCTTGCAAGAATGCTTGAACTGGACTGAATGACTAAAATGACTAAATAGTAATCAGCATCATTCAGCTCTTGAGATCACTCCAGCCTTTATTAGATGATTATTACCTTTGGACTCAAGCATCTTTTAAAGGTGTACAAAGGAGCATAGACTTGCCACAAGGTCTTCTCTGATGTTTCTGTATTCCCTTGGAATTACATTTGCAAGGACTGAGAGACTCACAAGACTTCTTGAGATAATGGTGCTATCACAATGGAAAGAAACTCCATAATTCTACGCAATCCATTCAACACTAAGGCCTCTGTCTAGAATTAGTAAGTTCTTTTTCATATCATAGCAAAATACTGAGGGCAATTGTTTAAAGATCATACCATGTTTATATTGCAAAATAAGGAGGCCTTGGAAGTACAGGAAGAAACTGCATCTTACAGAAGCAGTAAGATAAAAGAACAGGATTTAACCTAAGGATTTACTAAAAATAAGAGACCATCATATAGTGATCTTATGAGTGATCTTATGAGTGAGCAGCAAAATATCACTGCACTTGCCCGACTGAACTTATCTTACGCCCTGGGACTCGTGTTTACGAAAACTGTCATGCTGTTTTAGACGGTTATAGTTATCTAGACATTTAACATGCTTCTTCCTTCTATCTTGCATTGTACCAAAACGACTTCTTCCCTAGCGTTTTCCTGACCTTGAAGATGAAGCATTGTTTACATCAATGCCTTTTGATCCTGAGCAGCATCTGTCAAGCTAAACAAGTTAAGCTCCATAAATCTGAGACAGCAGCTCTAGCTTTTCAGATAACACAGGATTTCATTCACTCTGAAAAAAAGGATTATATCTAATACAGCTTTGCATCAAGCTAAAAATAAAAGGGTTGAAACGCGTCAGGTTTTTTCCCTTTTGAAAGTACAATCAAGCAACAGGCTTATTCATTTTACAGATGTAGATCATGTGGGGCTTGACCACCGAAGACAAAGGAAAATCTCCCTGTAACATCTTTGGGCTTTGGGCTCTTGGGGCAGTTACCTACCCCTTCTTTTTCCTGCAGAACAGGGTATTCCCTATATTGATGCTTGATCAATAACTAACTGGTTGTATAGCCTTACATCTGTACCCAGCTGACATACTAATTGGGGAAGATAAATACCGAACTACTAAGCTGCCAGTTTCATTCATCATCTCATGTTCCTACCAACACAGTTTTCCTTGAACACGTTGTCTCTTTCTCACGTCTGTTCATGGGCTCACTCCCAGCTTGGGTACAGCTTGGGCACAGCTTGGGCACAGCTTGGGCACAGCTGAAGGAGTCTGTGCTTCCTCTGCTGTCAGAATCTGTTAGTGGGCCTGACTGATGTTTGCTGTCTGTGGGAGTATGTCTTCTCCACCAGAACAGCTTTCTTGATGACTGCTTGCCATGGGTCTATGAAACATAGTTCAGGAAGATTCTCTGGGGACTATAAACTGGGGATGGGCCCCCCTCTTCTTCAGAAAAAAGCAAAATGACTCTGTAGTCTCCCTCGTCATGTGATAGCCCACACATATATTGCACAGACAAATTCTGTCTTGTGATAGACTTTTCTGGCACTGCAAAGGAATAAGCATGTATATCGGGGCAAATACGGCCTATGGCCTACAGGACCTATGTATATTCACCTCACACAAATGGATATGCATTATTCTCCTCATGGAGTATACCTTTGGGGAATGTATTTTCAGTCATAGGATGGACAAGCGCCTTGGTTCCTGGCTGTGTTTGAAGGCCCTTGGGCAAAAGAAGAGCAAGAAATGGGCTGCAGGCTAGACAAATTGTGCTGGTAAATGATATCTGACAGGGAGGCCAGGTTTATACTCCTGATCTCTGTGGAGTGATTTCTACAATCAAGAGGACCAGAGTACTCTGGAACTTAAAAATGGATGCAAATGAATTACTTAAGCTCAAATTTCCCTCAGTAGTTTTCTGAGTATTTGCTCAGAGTTCAGCAATTCATTTTCATGCATATACATAAATACAACTTAATAAACTTATGTACCAATCAAGCTATTCATTTACAACAAGAGAGAAAAAGAATACAATATTGATAGTAACTATAGGCAACTCCAGATAACAGAGAAAACAAGGTCCTATCCTCTGCTACCTGTGCTGCCTTTCTAACCAATCTAAACTCAACCTGTTCTCAAGCGGCTTGATCCACGGACATTTCAGTGACTCTCAGTACCACAGCACGTAAGACTTAAGTGGACCTATATGGGACCCAAATCCACAGTTTTATCTACACATATTAAAAAAGTCACTTTAATGAGAAGAATACTTTGTGTGAAAATCGTCAGGTTAGGTGAATTCTTGTAATGTAATTCCTGATGACTGATGGACATCTGAAAAGATCTAAACGCTTTTGTGTATCCCTGTACTTGCCTTTTTTATTTTTCTCCTGAGGGTATTCAGGATACATCTACACCTCTAAATAACAGAAGACCTGGGAATTGCTTAAGCACTAGACCGCTGATCGTCCACATTGCCTAACTTCTTGGTGGCTTCCTAGTTTCATCTCAGTTTACTCATCTCAAGATAAAGCCTAGGCTTTCTAGTTTACTCCAGGGATTCCTCAAATAGACAGCATAGATGAGACTTCATAAAACTCATCTATCTTCACCCTCCAGTCTGCCAGTACTACCCCAACCAGCTTTGAAGACTTTTATGACTACATATAACCTCCAGCCACACCTGAGGACATAATAAACAATTCACTCTGTGATTCACGCCAGAATAACACCTCTGTGATGGACTGCAACACAGTCATCCCATTATTTCAGACACTTTTTTTCCTGCAGCCTGTGGAGACCCCACAGTGAAGCACAGGAAAAGTGAGAGGATGTAGGAGCAGCAAAGTTCTATGTCCTGACCATAACCCAACACTTCTGGAGTGCTCAAAGGGGTTAGTGGAATCTGGGAAAAGGAGGAACAAAGGTGAAATTTTAATGATTGTCTTTTTGTTTCTCACTAACCAAAGCAGTAGTTAAATATTTATTTAAATTGGCATTATTTTCCCCAAGTTGAGGCCGTTTTGCCTACAACAGTAATTGGTAAGCAATCTCCCTGTCTTTGGCTTAACCCATAAGCTTTCTCATTCCTGTCTTTCCTATTTCCTCCCTCCTCCCTGATGAGGGCGAAGGGCAAGTAGGTGAGTGGGTGTTTGCTTACTAGCCAAGGCAAACCCACCACAGAGTTCAAAGCCCTCGAAGAAACAATATAGGAGCAAAAGAGACTGAAGGCATCACCAATATTCTAAGTCCCTGAAGTGGCAGCTGGTAAAAAAAGACACCCATGTGATCCTATGAAATGAACCATAGCCTACACCAAAGAGGAAGCTGGAAAATCAAAGCCAAGTCAATGATCACTGCCAGTTGGGCTGAGGATGAAAGTCTTTTTGACTCCAGATCTTACGATCATATTAATCCTGAACATGTGAGCAAGACACAAGCCATGTTTCTCAGACTTTCAGTAGCATGTGAAGGTCTAGGACATCTGAACAACTTCCCATGTCTGGCCATTGCCTGTCACCATTGTCTCAGAGAAAGGTGAAAATCACTCCCAGAAGCCAAGATACTCATCAAAGAGAGGAATGGGAAGAGAAAACCTCCCCAGTCTTTGCAACACAGAAGCAATGAAAGAAACTAACACAATGAGAACAGGATGTAAAAAACACCTTCACAAACAGAAGTCAAATATCCTTGACTCTTTTTCAACATACCATTAAAACAAGTAGTGAACCATGGCTTGCATTATTTAATTGCTTTCAAAAGACTCCAAGGCATGACACTGATTAATGTCACACAGGTTCTCTGTAATATAAAGCTGTTGTTAGTTCTAGGTTTAAATATCTCAAAGATATTCAGCGAAGACATGAAGTATTTCAAAGGTAATAGGTCATTTATTTGTTCTGAAGGTACTTTAGTTTGACTGCATTTTAATTTCAAACTGTTGTCAGCCATTGATTTCCTTGGGATACCAGTAAGATAAATAAAGCTGTTAATCAAATAAGATTTTATTTATAAATCAAAATGTGTGCAATAAACTGCAGGCCTTTTCTGTTTGCTACCAAACATTGTCAGTGTTAGAAAGAATCTCTAAGAGATTTGCTTCTGATACGTGCTAAGCAGAATTTAAATATGGAGACAGACAGCTCCCAGAGAAGGAGTTTTTCTATACCAAGGGAGTGAATGGCAATGTCTGATTTTGGTTACTTCAATAATAATAATAATTTGGCTCGTGGGAGACTTATGTTAACTTACCATTACAGGTCAAGTTACACCATGTCTTTGCATTGGTAAAGGGATGGCACCTTCCATTCTTACACAGATTAATACATATATCATTCTCCATGTTTTACAGTTTTTATTGGTGTAGTGCGCTTCGCTGGATCAAAAACTGGCTGG
>NW_010406006.1:3913-4189 GCF_000710305.1 Buceros rhinoceros silvestris | reverse complement strand
CAGAGCCATTATCCAGACCCCAAATTCCTTTCCAGGAGTGAGTAGAATGGTAAAAGCCAGTGATTAATGAAGTGCCTCTTTGCTATGAGATTTTACTCACTTATCTGGCATATAAATGAAGAGGCATTTGGGGTTCGGCAGAGACCCGGAGGAAGATACAGATGGCAGAGATCCTGCTCCACCCCACGACAAACCTTGCACCGTGCTGCCCGCAGCATCCCTGCGCTGCCAGCCTGCGGGCAGCAGCGGGGCCAGCGCGTGCTCTCGGGAGAAACA
>NW_010406006.1:2349-3607 GCF_000710305.1 Buceros rhinoceros silvestris | reverse complement strand
GGGGCCCATCGTGTCTTGACCTTGACCCTGCCAGCGAAGCCACCAGGGCAGCGGTTGAGCACCGACTCCAGGGTGGCAGCAAAGGGTCCCCTCATCCTCCCAGGGCACAAGGCGACATCACCAACCTGGGTCTCTACTCCCCCGCGCTCTTGCCAAGGCCCCATTGCTCAGTGGGGCGTTGTGTCCGTCAGAGGGTCTGTGCCACCAGTGACCACCCCCGGAAGGCGCAGGAGCCACGAGCTCCCCAGCACCCCGAAACCTGGCTCCTCGCCACAGCCCGTGCAGCTGGAGCCACTACAGCTCCCGCTATCCCGGTTCAGACGTAAACACCATGTCCTTGGGGTGCCCGGTCCCACGGGAGCCTGCCCGAGGGTGGGTGCCCCCCTGCTCGGTGTGTGCGGAGCGCACAGGGGGCTTCGCTAGAAGCCCAGCCTGCCCCACCCAGAGCACCCAAAGCTCAGCTGCCACATGAGAGCCTTGTGCTTCGCTTCGAATGCGAGTACAAACACACCGCCAGCTCCTCCCCGGCTGGGTCAGGCAGGAACAGACCCCCCAGCTCTCCCCCAGGGCCGGCGAGGGTCCGTGCCGCAGTGGTACGTACCAGTACCCACAGCCAGGGGGGTCGAGGCTCTTCTGGAGGTTTCCAGCAGAACTGACCCGGCAGCAGAGGGAGGCTTTGGGCTCCGCACTCTTGGAGAATAAAGATCTCAGCTTTACAGTCAATTCTTATCGACTCACATTACTTTATTTATCCCTGGATGTTCCTACCGATATAAATAGAGCTCCGTGTGCTGAGCTCTCCGCCCGCCACCGAGGTCAGCAACGGGAACTCATGGGCCCGCAGCATCACTTCGGATCGTGTCTCCTGCCGGGGTTTGCTGGGTCCTGGGGATTTGCAACAGCCCAGGAGCTGGGAAGGGCCGTTGGAGCATGAAATGCGCCTTCTGCACTGCATGAGGGTGGTTTTTCCCTGTTGTTGTTGCTTTAAGTGGCAGGAGAGCGCAGCTTGGAAGGGTTTCACTCGCTGCAGAGATGGGCCCGCAGCATCACTTCGGATCGTGTCTCCTGCCGGGGTTTGCTGGGTCCTGGGGATTTGCAACAGCCCAGGAGCTGGGAAGGGCCGTTGGAGCATGAAATGCGCCTTCTGCACTGCATGAGGGTGGTTTTTCCCTGTTGTTGTTGCTTTAAGTGGCAGGAGAGCGCAGCTTGGAAGGGTTTCACTCGCTGCAGAGTCAAACATCTGCTGGGTTCATGAGAG
>NW_010406006.1:521-2117 GCF_000710305.1 Buceros rhinoceros silvestris | reverse complement strand
GCAACCCCCGCCGATTGCTCTTTACAGCCGCTCAGACGTGGCAGCTCCCTCACAACGTCAAACTCCCCAACGGACACCCCCTCCTACCCTCCCAAGCTCCTCCCAAGGAGGCTCGGTTCCCTGGGGAGCCTCTGCCCTGGCATCCCGGGCAGGGAAACGAGGAGCCACCCACCCGGCTGCGGGTGCAGGGATGCTCCAGGATGGGGACCCTGCTCCGGCTTCCTGTGAAGCTGGAGCCATGGAGTGCTGGCACCTCCAGCCCCAGCCGCCCCTCCAGCACAAACGTGTCCCGAAGGGGCAGCTCCCACCCCGGACCGGTAGCTTCACTCAGCCACCACCACACACCGGGCTCGGGTCCGAGCTCAAAGCAGTGAAGGGGCCCATACAGCCGCCCCAGCATCCCCATCCCCGCGGCTCAGGAGCCCCCACCGAGCACTGACACAGCCACGACGCGGCTCCAGTAAGTGCAAGATGTTCATGTTCCAAACTGTTATTTTTTTTCAAAGCGCCGCGGCGCTGGAGAGCACGTGCCAGGGCAGGGGCAGGCGGGAGCCAAGCAGAACAAACAGCAGGGTCTGTTTCGAGTTAGCTACTGACTCCAGCAACTAAAAAAAGGAGCCCAGACAAAGAGCAGCAACATTAATGGCATCAGAAAACATCCTCCTCTCCTGTGTTCCTGCTCGTTAGCACAGGGGAGAGGTAGGCTGGAGCCAGGGTTTCAAAAGAGCTGAAAGGAGCTGGATGCCCAAATCCCTCCCGACAGCAGCGGGAACCCTGCACTTCATTTTGCCGCAGTCTTTGAAGACCTCAGCGATAATTTGCACCTTCCGAGCATGTTTAACCTCAAAGCCACTCAGGAATGGCCGGCGGGTGAGCAGGGAGGGAACTCAGGGAAGCGCCGTTTCCAGGCTCACGAGGGAGCAGCCCCATATCCCACTACCCAGCGCCGCTGACCCCCGGCAGAACAAAACCTGCTCCTTGCCACACCAGGAGCCGGGTCCTGGGGGAAGGCCAGGCAGCCAAAACACTGGGGGGGACCCAAAGCATGGCAAGAGGGGGGTTCCTGGAGCGGACCCCATCCCTCCCGTCAGATGAGGCCGGGCTGAGACCACCTGGGGAGGGTGGCACAGGGAGGGGAAACCCCATTTCACACCTGAGATGCTGCCATACACACCCACGTCAATGAAAGCGTGTGACGGGGCGTCGCTAGAGACACTGCACAACCCCTTCGCTGGGGCTGGTGGGTAAAGGTCGGGGTGGAAGAAGGAGTCCCGCAGCGCCCAGCCGTCAGATGAGGCCGGGCTGAGACCACCTGGGGAGGGTGGCACAGGGAGGGGAAACCCCATTTCACACCTGAGATGCTGCCATACACACCCACGTCAATGAAAGCGTGTGACGGGGCGTCGCTAGAGACACTGCACAACCCCTTCGCTGGGGCTGGTGGGTAAAGGTCGGGGTGGAAGAAGGAGTCCCGCAGCGCCCAGGCTCGCCCGACGCCCACAGCCACGCAGCACCAGACATGTTCCTTGTTTCATTCCCCACCTTCTCCCCCTCTCTTTCCTTCTCTTTGTTTATTTTTCAGCTAATGAACTTCTC
>NW_010406006.1:0-202 GCF_000710305.1 Buceros rhinoceros silvestris | reverse complement strand
CGGTAATTAAGCCAGAAATGATCTGGCAGGGTTTGAGGATGGTGCTGTGTAGAAGTGGGACTGCTGCAGGGGAGGAGGGTCTGGCAGCCGGTGCCCACCCACCGCCGGGGACTCACCGTGTTGAAGTTGGGGAAGAGGTTGAGCGGTGACGTCCCGTTGAGCCTGAAGGTCAGAAAGTGCTTGATGTCCAAGGGGGGATGGA
>NW_010406005.1:0-11696 GCF_000710305.1 Buceros rhinoceros silvestris | reverse complement strand
GCTCCCCCAGCCGCGGCGCCTGGTCCGTGGGGCTGACGTGTGGATGTGAGGCTTCCCCGGGCGTGTGGGAGCCCGCGCCTTGGGAACCTGCTGTCATTATTTATTACAGGCCGCGTTTACTTATTTTTTTCCTCACAACGTTACTCCTTAACAAGGAGTTGCATCTTGAGGGCGTTTTAAACTGCAATATCCAAGTCCTAAATCTAATTAATTATTGTCGTGAATAACTGCATTATCTGTGCAACGCCCTGGTATTGCTGATGTTTGGGTCGTGTCCGTATTGTGCCTAGAAACTTGTGACTTCATAGTCCTTACAGCTATGACATGTCAGTTATTTTCATTTAATAAGGTAATGAATCATGATGTCAAAGACTGACAATATGAGGTTGGTGTTAGGAACTGAAAGCACAGCATGTAGTTTAATGAGCAGTAAATACACCCAAAATGAAGGGTGTATTTATTTTCCCTCTTTTAAAATGTGTTTATACTTCATTTCATTCAAAAATGGAAAGATAATACCATCTTCCTCTGGTATTATTAGACAGTAGCATGGTAACGCAGAAATCAAAGCTCGCTTTGTATTATTCAGCTTTTTAACTAATAGGTGGATATTGTTAATGACTTCACAGCAGCAAGAAAAAATAGTATGTTATTAAATATTTGAGATAATACACTCTGTTAAAATTAGTGCTGAGGTTTTCTTACATCTTCATGTAGTAGGTACTCCGACAATTTAACTTTGGAAATGCTGTGCCTTCTTTTATTACCTCTGGCTAGTGTTTTGTTGTGCTTATCACTTTGCTGTCCGAATCTCACTCTGAAATCCTACGGTAAGAACCCAATACCAGCATTTTGCCGGGTAAAGTAGCTGGTGCGTACGCTTTGGTATTTCAATATTCAAAACTGTAGACTTTCAGAAATGCAAACCCCACCACGACCTCCTTCTCGGTCACGATTCTGCATGCCGCTGGGGGCATGCCGGGGCTCGAGTCCTGGTGGATTGCAGAGATACCAGCCGGCTTGGTTCAGTGAAGATACCTTCCAGCTTCACTGGTCCATGTCATTTGAAGGATATGTAGTGGTGTTCTGACCACTGAATGCTTACAAGTGTCATGGATGCTGCAAGAATCTGATACCCCTCATGCTGGGAGCTCGCTTTCCCTGTAAGAGGGAGCCTACACAAAAAGGGCACACTTTAAGTAGACCTAGATTAGATTCTAAGTTACTTAATGACTTATGGGGGACTCCAAATACCACGTTTTTTATTTGTAGTGAGTCCACGTGGCTGTGCAGACAGTCGTATTGCAGGGACCCTTAACCGTAGTGGGTGAAAACCTGCCGTCACCTTCTCAACTTTAACGAGCATTTAATGCAGCATTGTAACTAGCTTGTCTCGATTGGAGTCTTTGGTGGTGGTGAAATCAGAGAAAAAACATTTAGATTTCTCTTCTTTATAAGCAGGCATTAAAACTTAAAATTTTAAACTGTTGGAGATGTTGAAATGCTCCATGATACAGAATACAACTGGTATATTTTCATTTTTGGTCTTGGATAATATTCCTGGGACTTCATGAAGGTCATGAAGACCCATCTTTGAAGCTTGATCACCGTAGGATTTCCTCAGGCTGCCGAAGTGTACAAACGCCTTCTTAAACGCGAACAAAAGAAACGCAACCAAGACTAGAGAGATTTCCAAGCTTATCCTTCCTGTTACTCATAGTTTCTCTAAAGTTGCAATTTTCACAGGTTGATACCCATTCAGTAAAATTTTATTTTAAGGAAGAAAATCTGCAAAGAGTTCCTTAAGTTCCTAATTTGCAGAAGGAAATCTTGAAAGTAACTAATAGTGAAGTATGTGAGCAAATAGATAAAGATTATTATGCAGACAAGGACTTCAAAACTTTGATTACCATTTCCGTGAGCGATGGTGACCTCGGTAATTCGGAGTTTAAAGTTTAATGAAAGGTCATTCACCTGTCTTCAGAAAGAGATTAACTGCTCCTTTCGTGCAAGATGGTACATACTGCATGGTACGGGATGGCTTGGTCAGAACTGCGAGCAGCACAGTGCCATGGTCACCGGCTTACTGTGTGCTCAAGAAAGGAGGAGCATTGAACTCAGAGTTTGCCAATAACTTCTCTGCATTTTTAGAAATAATTTTTTTTTGTAACACTCTACTTTAAAAACAGAAGTGTGTACACACCTGTACGTATGTGTCCATACGCGGGCTACCACTGTGGAGTGCTCTAGAATTGGGGCTACTTCTGTTGCTTAAACAAAACGTGTGTAATGGTAGGCTCCACATATGGTGATTCTCCTGTGAAATGTAGCTGTAAAAATAGCTCTGGTTGTTTCTTTAAGCTTGTTCTGCATGTGGTACATCACATGTGCTCACTTCCCTGACAAATACAAGTTTTTGCTGTTGTCAGGGCTGGACGAAAGTGATTCTTAGATGATAAGAGACAGTCTGCAGACCATGAGCACAGTTATTTCTAAAGTTTGTGCTCCAGTTGCAGATCTTGGAGCGCAAATGATGTCGGGGCTAGTAGATAACTGGGTTGTCTTTTGTATCACAATGAAAAATACCGTTTACCTGCAGCAAGTGCATTTTTTTTTCTCATGAAATTTCCTGAGGAAAGGTAACACTCAAACGCCTTCATGCATTTTTGTAAAATTATTTTTCAAAGTACAGCAACTAAGCGATCGTTGTTTAAAAAAATTGAGCAATGACGGTCCTGACTTGTGAACTTTGCCGTGTGCTCTAGGCTTTTCCACAGCGAGTGGGTGTTTTGGCTCTGATCTGGCATTTAATCAGGAGCTCAGCTCTAAACAAAGGTAGTAATTCTGTTGCCTTTGATCTCCCTTTTCCAGGTTAATGCTGGAGCTTTCTGGCCTTGCACCGTCCTCACCTACAGTAGGGCCACAGCACAGAAACCGCTATTAAAGCCTCTTGAGGCTCTTGTGACATGAGCAGGAAAAAATCCCAGCTGATTTCAGCTTGAAGCGGGTTGAGCGCATTATGGTCCCCCTGAACCTTAGGCTTAATTGGTATTTGTCCATCCCTGAGAGACACAGGTGACTCTGTGCTGTGTCATGTTTTCTGTAGTTCTGGCAAGAAAATGCTTTTAGATGGAGGAGTGTTCATCTTCCTGTTATTTATTTGACTCTCGGGACTTCACTAGAGTATTGAGTTGATTAAAATGTCTTTGTGCTTTATTGTGTAATATAATATATTTTCTATAACACATGGTATGCATTTTCAATTTTTAAAAAGTTCTGTCTCGGGACTTCACTAGAGTATTGAGTTGATTAAAATGTCTTTGTGCTTTATTGTGTAATATAATATATTTTCTATAACACACGGTATGCATTTTCAATTTTTAAAAAGTTCTGGGTTAAAGCATTACCGTGTTGCTGGAAAGAATTTCACTTTTAAAGATGAGTGAGCTAGTGAGAATTATTATTGCTTCCATGTTTACTTGCAACAATGAAAATGGTTAAAAACACATCACTGCTATGAAAGGCCTAGCTTTTAACTTCAATTTTGCTTGTGCTAATGCACAATATAGCTGTAGACAGACAGTAGAGCATTATAGAAAAAATATTTAAATTGTTTTACCTAAATATTGTTGCTCTTTCAGAGAACATTGCCATGATTTTATGGTTTTGCTCACCTGTAACTATTTACAGTGACTTCTGTTCCAGACAGACGTGAGAAGGTGGGCTGGGTGGGAAGAGACAGCCCCTCAGAGCCTGGGAGCTCTTTGTGGGCTGCAGGACCCATGCAGCTCCTCTCAACATCTGTGGGTGTTTGGGCTTGGTCCATCCAGGATTTGCAGGTAGGGCAGCAGTTCAGTGTCTGTACAGCTGCATCAGGTACCTGGAGACAAAGGGGAGTGAGGAAAGTAAAGCTGGGAGAGAGGGGGAAATGCAGAAACAGAAAGGAATTGAGGTACCCCAGGGGAGAGGCAGGGAAGTACAAATGAGGGAAAGGGGGGGAGAAGAAGTTTTTAAGGGAGAAAAGTGGAAGAATAGGATAGCAGGCAGGAAAGGAGACAAGCAAAACAAACAAACAAACAAACAAAACCCTGGCAGATAAAGAGAAGAGACGGAATGAAACAAAAGGAAAATAAACTAATTCTTGGCAGAAACAGCATCTGTTGTCAGTAGCAGCTGAGTATTTCAGTGTCTGGAAAAGCTATTTCAGATGCGGGGGAGGAAAAATGAACAGGGATCCTCCAATTGACCTGCGATGGGAAAAGCCGTTGGCAGGAAATATGGAATTAAAGTGTAAAAAAGAAAGGAGGAAAATAAAAAGACAGAGAGATAAGGCTAAGCCTGACCATGCAGTTTTCTGGGTTCGGCGAAGTCCCAGCATGTGCAGACCCAGCTGTTCTGTATTTTTTGTTCCCTGGACTACTAGACCTTGGGGAGATTGGAAGTGCAAATTCTGGACCTGCCGAAGCTAATTGTAGAGTTGTTTGGGGTTTTTTTCTTTAATTTCAGCAGGGAGAGGGTGGCATCCAGACTGTTTGGTGTTAGGTAATGTCAGTGGAAGTGACAGCAAATTTAAGTGACAGGCAGTGAAGATGGTATGGCCAGCTTTCAGTCAGTAGGAAGGTGGTAACTGTTGATGAAGGAGGAAAATGTAAAGTGCTGGGCAGCGTGAGATGGTAGCATTTATGTGGAAGATATATATACCCAGTCTGTTCTGCTTTCTACAGAGGAGATTAAAATTTTAAAGAAACTGGTTACATCCCTTGTCAGTTAAATAATTTCCTTCTTGAATACACTATTTGTCTACAAATCTCGCAGTTAAATTTGACTTCTTTTTCTGCTAAGGTTTTTGTAGGATATCCGTAGGGCATGTTTGGTGGTTTGTAGAAAAATCAGCTTGTTTTTTCACTGAAATAGATGGTTGTGTGTTCTAGTAACAGCCACCTGTCTGTCCCTTTGTGATCCTGACACCAGGACTTGGATTTTTAACTAATATTTGTATGGATGGTTAATTGCTAGTGAGAAATATTTCAGACCACAGATTAACATCTGGATAAAAAAAAATACCTTAAAATGTATACGAATTATTAGCAGTTGTGTTACAGTGTGGGTGAATTGAACGTGAGGCTCCGGTTTATTTTAGTGGGCTTTGGAACAGGTTTTACATGCTTGAATTAATATCAGGAAATTGCGCCTGTGCCAGGACTCTTTCAGCTGAGCTGCAGAAGGGAAACTGACGCGTTGGAGGCTGTGGGGAAGTGAACCACAGACCTGTAGTCAGTTTAATCCTAGTTAGTCTCACCTACTTGCTTTACTTGCCTTGTGTGCATTCATTAGCCTTTGGAGACAGGCTAGTGCTGACGTGTAAGCGGAGAGATGCCGGGTATCGGAGAGGGAGGGAGACCTGCAGCTCAGGTTGCAGTCAGAGGCAGCTCCCCTGTTCTAAAAGGACTGCTGTGGGTCACGGAGCATTCTCAAAAATACGTATGTTCTGGCTGGTAAAATCCTTAAAGAGCTGCATAGGTGACAGCCAGTTTCTTGGACTAGTTATAGTAAACGTTAGGAGAAAGATAGTTTGTGAAGAGCATTTAATGGTCTTTCTTCTGGGCAGCCATCTTCTACCAGCTGTAGATGAAGAAAAGGTGCCAAGTACCATGTACAGGTGCTCCCTCTCCTCTGCCAGTCAGTGTCCTGGTCAGAGGTGCTAGCTGGGATAGTCTCCTTTGTGAACTGCCAGCTCCTCCTGATTTGTGTTCTTAGGCAACACATAGTCTCAATATCTCCAGCTCCTTCCTCATCTCCTGCCCTCTCTTGCTCCAGAACTTCGGTTTGTCAAAATCCCCTACTCCAAAGCTTTTTGAATGTCTGAACTACTCATTTTCCCTTACCAGTCTGCCTTGTAGGGTCCTCCCTGCACCCAGGCTACTCTGCCAGGTAGAGCCCTTCCCCAGATCCAACCAACCTGAGCTTCACCACCACCTGTCCATTCTCTCAAATCCTCTGCTGCTATGGCTCTTGGTCCCTCAGTGCCCCTTCCGCCAGGCTCCCCACTTCACACACACCGATGCCAACTGCTCCAGACCTAGCAGATTTGATCTTCAGAGGCTGCTGCATCTGTTTGGGCTGTGCTACTCCTCAGCTTTCCTTCTCCCTGCCCCTTTTAGCATTTGAAGCAGCTTCAAGTATCTGCATCTGCAAACTCTTTTTCCAAGACATGAAATCTGGATTTCAAGCTGCTTTGTTCTAGAAGGAAAGTTAAGTTAAAAAAAAAATCTTAGCAAGCCACTCAAACTGAGGGCAAAGTGCCTGCAAAAATGAGAATTTCCTTCTGAAATGCTCTCCTTTAGCAAAAATGCCCCTTTCCACCACCTGCAACAGTCTGTGCAGCTCATTTACAAATGCAGTGGTCCCTAAAGAGTGGAGCCGTCTCCCGTGAGGTCCTGTGCTGTTCTTGCCCATGCTTTAGCAACACAACCCAGGACTGTCCTGTCAGGGAAAATGTAGGTCACAGGAGGTGCAGAACCTCCTAGATAAGGAAGTTCCCTCTCTAGCAAAGTCCTCCTGGTATGATTTATTCTTAGGGTGTACTTTTACAAACAGAGTGCTGTAGGATCCTGGCGAGCATCACACACACACACTTGTCCTGGCTGCCTGTGTGTCCTACCTGAGGCCTTTCTGTTCGCTTTTTGCCTGATGTGCACCCCCTACGCATGGAGAGAGGAGGTAGAAGGGAGAGGGTCCTTGAAGGCCTGCAGTCACAGTAGGTTTTTCCTTGTAGCAGAAGAATACAGAGCTTCTGAGTCTGGAACTGCTGAGCAGTAAATGGAACAGAGCTGTGACGGTGTAATTGTTTGGATTTGTACTTGAAGAGAAAGTACAGTGAGCCTTGGGGGCAAGGGGAGTGAAGAGAGCCAATGTACAACACAAAATCAACAGAAAATAGTTTGCCAGGGAAAAAGCTTTGGTTCTGTTAAACTCACACTACAGGAAAAATCCTCATAATCTGTAAAAACACTGTTTTATCTGTTCAAACAACTCCTGTCTTTTAAAAATTAGAGCCGTTTTCTAAACCAGAGCAGAGTTTGTTGTTATTCTTTGCACAGTGTGGCCTGAAAAGATTGAGCGGGGAAGTTAATAGGAATCCTGGAAGTTTTGAGCTGGACTCTGTAAACATTTCTGATGTTGATTTTGTTGAAACAGATCTTGTCTGGTGCTACGGGTTTACCAAGGACTGTCTAAAGGAATTAAAGAGTATGGGAAGTTGAAATCCGTTAGTAGATACTTCCTGACATCATTTTGCGTATTTGCTGCCTCCCTGAAATTTTCTTTAAAGACCATCATGCCTAGTACTTAGTAGTCAACACTTCTTGCTGTGTTCTTGGAAAGCAGACAATAAACTTTGAGTAAATATTATCAGCTGCCAAATTCAATGGAAGCAGACGGTTTGCAGTGAAGCTGGAAGTAAATAGAAGTTGGTGCCACAGTTGGTTCTTCTTGCGTTCCCTGACTGCTGTCTCCTTTCAAGAAAAAAAAAAAAGGTAACCAGTTATAGCTTGGGTGAGACAGCAGCAAGCTGTGATTCTTCTCCTCGGCTTCCTAAGGAGAAGGAGCCTCAGCTGGGGAGAACAGAACCTCTGATGCGGATGTCCTCTGATGCGGATGTCCTCTGATGCAGATGTCCTCTGATGCGGATGTCCTCTGATGCGGATATTGTCATGGACATCTGATACAGAATCAAAAAACCCCCAGGACCTTCCTGACTTTTCACAGTCTGAAGGTCAAAAAGAAGAGTGCATTGAAATTTCCTAAGGGAAAAATGAGGATTTGACCACCCTGATGTATTCTATAAACATTTCCATTTTACTACCTCTGTCTAAAACAAACAAAGGGTGTGGAGAAGGGAAAGCAAATTGCAAAAGCATCTAGCTTTGTCATTTTCTTTAGTTTTATTTTTTAAAGTATTCAGGATCGAGGGAATTTCTTAAAGGTTTTTCAGAACTTCCGGCAATATGGAAAATCAGTTGTTTGCATAGTTTTGCCAGTGAGATTTATGACATAGGAGATTTTGCGATTCATTTACCAATATAAGCTTACCAATTTAAAGACTTGTGTTCAAATTACCTATTTCTGTAGATACTGTCCCTACAGAAGTACGATTCATGATCTCACATGGGCAACACATTTATTAAAGCCTGTCTCAAGCTATGAGGAACAACAGTGTCATATGCAAATACAGCAACCTTGGCAGGACTCCATAGGGGAAAGGAGCTGAGTAGCTTTCTGGGGAACTGTACCGGTCAACTGTCAACACGAAGTTGGTAATACAGGGAAACAAAGGTGAGAAGGATGTTCCTGTGTGTTCCTCCCAAAGGCATGCTGATGGTAGGTGCCACACTTCCAGTAGTTGCCCACCCCTAAGCTACCTATTAGTTCGGAGGCTCTTATCACAAAAGGAAGGGACATTGACTTTAAAATTTTTCCTAAAAAATAACCTAAAAAAACCCCCTTAAATAACCTAAAAAAATACCCTATCTCTTCAAGATTTAGAACTATAGAATATTTTAGTTTGGAAGGGATCTTTAAAGATCATCTAGTTCAACCCCCTGCAGTGAGCAGGTATATTTTCAACCAGATCAGGTTGCTCAGAGCCCTGCCCAACCTGTGCTGGAATGTTTCCAGAGATGGGGCTTCTACCACCTCTCTGGGCAACCTGTGCCAGTGATTCACCACCCTCATTGTAAAAAATTTCTTTCTTATATCTAGTCTGAATCTTCCTTCTTTTAGTCTTAAAATCATCACTCCTTGTCCTGTTGCAACAGGCCCTGCTAAAAAGACTGTCCACATCCTTCTTACAGGCTGCCTTTAAGTATTGAAAGTACTGACCACAATAAGGTCTCCCTGGAGGCTTCACTTCTCCAGCCTCCCAACTCTCTCAACCTTTCTTTATAGCAGAGGTGCTTCATCCCTCTGATCGTTTCTGTGGTCTCCTCTGGACCCGCTGCAACAGGTCCATGTCTTTCCTGCGCTGGGGACTCCATGGCTGGACACCGGGTCTCATGAGAGCAGACTAGGGTGGCAGGATCACCTCTCTTGATCTGCTGGCCACACTGCTTGTGATGCAGCCCAGGACACGGTTGGCCTTCTGAGTTGCAAGTGCACATTGCTGGCTCATGCCCAGCTTGTCATCCACCCTGGCTCATGCCCAGCTTGTCACCCACCAGTACCCACAAGTCCTCCTCCGCAGGGCTGCTCTCAATCCTGTCATCCCCCAGCCGGAGATTGCTCTGACCTAGGTGCAGGACCTAATACTTGGTGTTGTTGAACCTCATGATGTTCACATGGGCCCACTTCTCCAGCTTGTCGAGATCCTTCTGAATGTTCTCCAGTCCCTCGGGTGTGTTGACTGCACCACTCAGTGTGGGGGTGCACTCGGTCCTGCTGTCTATGTTATTGATGAAGATATTAAACAGCATTGGTCTCAGTATGGACCCCTGAGGAACACAACTTGTCACCAATCCCCATCTGGACATCGAGCTGTTGACCACTAACGTCTGGATGCGACCATCCAATCAATTCATCATCCACCAAACAGCCCACCCAATTTTCTCATTTACTTGGAGACTTCTAAACTAGTAATGGCAGTGGGACTGGATTCATTAAAAAAAAAAAGAATCAGGTATTTGGAGCTCCGAACAGATTCTAAGTTATTTTAACACAGGGGATGGAAAATTGTCCAGCAACTGTAGAAATTAAGGAAACTTGTTAGGTAAGTTTGCAACAGTTTAGTGTGGCCTCTCAGATGAAAGATTCATTTATCCTTAGACTTCTGCTCTTCAGATAGAGACAAAAAGGCAAGATTGGTTTTGGAGCAAACAGTGACTCTCCTTTTTTTTCCTATGCATTTATTAAAAAAAATGCATCGGACAAAACTAAAACCCCAAAATGTAGTGGATTCAGAGGACAAAACCAACAATCAATGACTGCAGCAAATCATTCCCAGCTTAGTATTTATCTTCTTAAACTTCAGTCTGTCAGTGGTCAGTAACGTGATTTAAATGAGCAGGAGAACAGCTGTCTCTTGGGAATCATGAACCTCTTCAGTGAATATTACGGTGAGCTCTGCTGCAATGGCACCATGTGGTCAGGGCCTTCTGCTAAGTGTGCCCACATTGCGAGTGAAAAGGTGAAAACCAAAATCTTCATGGCACTGAAGATCAGACTGGTTTTGAGGTGCAGAGTTAACAGAAAGCCTTCTCACATTCTTGGAAGTGTGCCTTGGGCGATAGGTGTGCCTTGGGAGTCAGGAAATCCATTCATAAGGCAACATTCATACATTCAGCATCCTTTTGAACATGCTTTGAACCTAAGAACTAAATAATTTCTTGGTCATAATTTACAAGAGACCTCAGCATGCTTTACGTTTTTATAAAATGAAGATACTCTCTTAGGTCTGTACTTAGGTCCGTCAGAGCTCCAGCAGAAGTCAGATCTGCAGGGCTTGCTCTGGAAGCTGTGAGAGCTCGGGTCCTTCCCCTGGCAGTGCTGTAGGGTTAGGAAGAGATTCTGGGTGCCTATTCACCTATAGATTGTGATGTTCATTAATTCATTTTATGTGATAACAAAACTTCACAAAATTTCTCTGTCCAAAATAAATTTTACGTTCTATCTTTTGGCTTTCATCAAGTTCATGGTTAAACTCCTGGATAATGGTATTTTCTCTATATTAAACGTGTTGCTGAATCATGGCTATCTTTGCAGTCCATGGAAGCCAAAATCCATTGAAATAAGCAGTTTTCATATGACACTTTGTTGCACTGAAATGCCTATCCAGGAGCGGGGAAGATGGTCAAAGGTCTCCTCACATGTTCTGCGGCAGCAAAACAGTTTCTTCAGTTACAGGCAAATCGGTGCCTGCAGCATCAGTTCAGACCTGAACACTGCAACTAGATTCTCCCTTTGGTGGACACAACACTTCTTCAGTTGCCTTTTTAGAAGAAAAGGGTTGCTAAGGACTGGCCTGGTTTCTGAAGATTAAATTAACTCTTTAGTATTAACAAACAAAAGGTCTGCAACTGAAGAGCTGGTTGGGACAGCGTGTTTATCTCTTTGTCTGTTACCTTGAGGTTGGTATCTAAACCTCACTGTAATATTCTGTTTCTGCTGCAGGTTAATACAGCCACTTCTTCTGAGATTCTTGCTATTGTTGTTCTGACTGTATCACTGCGTGTTGGTCTCCCGTTTTCTCAAATCCTTTGATGTAATGAGGTTTGTGGATGTAAATAAAATTCCCCAGCCGCTCACTTGCTCTTGCTGAATCTGGGCTGGTCTTCTGGCTGTTTGTGTTTGAGCCTGAGTTCAGTGAGCAGATACCTGAAGTCTGATTTGGCTCTGCTGCCTTTAAGGCCAGCAGTCAAGCAGGAGGAAAGCATCTCATGTCTGTGGGGTCCCTGGTCTGAAGAGCCACCTGGCTTGCTCCATACTCAAAGCCTTTATTTAAAGAGAATTAATGATCCAGGGTTTTGGGTTTATTATAGCCCTGTGTTAAGAGAAGTATAGTTGGATAGTCTTTTTTTTTTTTTTCATTGATTGCTACTCTCACCTGTATGTCCGAGATGCGGTTTTCTTCCCGATGTGTAACGCTACACCGCGTACATGAAGAACCACAGGGTTGCTGCTTCATCATTGTATTCTTTCCATTT
>NW_010406004.1:28451-28660 GCF_000710305.1 Buceros rhinoceros silvestris | reverse complement strand
GGTGGTGCAGCGTGGCTGTGGTGCAGCGTGGGCTCTGCTCGTGCTGGAGCTGGAGCTCACATGCTCCATCCCAGGCTCTGCCCCTGACTCAGCTCTGCCGCCTCGGGCTGTCTAGGGAGAGTTACCTGAGCTTTAATTGTCTCATTATAAAATGCGGAGGTTATGACTCGCTTACTTCCCCCTACCAGCCTCACAGGGGGGTTAGGTAA
>NW_010406004.1:27824-28204 GCF_000710305.1 Buceros rhinoceros silvestris | reverse complement strand
TTTTTCTTACGGGGTTGTGCTGTACGGAAAAACAACCATCTTAGTAAGGCACCTGTAGAGCACAGCTTCCTGGTCTCCAAGGTGCTCCCCATGCCCCTGCTACTTGGAAGGTGCTCCAGAGCCCAGGACTGGGACGCTGCGCTGCACAGTTTGGTGCCACTGGGGGAGTTCCGAACACCCCCTTGTAACCCAGGTACGTGCAGTTCACAGCACGCTGCTCTTGGTGAGGGCATTACGTCCCCAGCTCCAGTTCACCATCCTCCGTCATCCGCCTCTCAGTAAGAGGAAGAGATGCTGTTCCCTGTAAAGCTGATTGATTTCCTTACTCCCCCTGGCTGCCTGAATCCCACCCGGTTTCCTGCAGTGGTGTCGGGAGGGCG
>NW_010406004.1:27165-27494 GCF_000710305.1 Buceros rhinoceros silvestris | reverse complement strand
GCCGAGCGGCTGAAACAGGCGGGCCGCCTGCGGCCGAGTGGGAGGCGCAGCGGTGGTCCAAAGTTCAGCGGCTGCGTCCCGGCCCCGCGGCAGCGCCGGGTTACTGCCGATCACCCCCGCTGTTGCTATGGCAAAGCCATTGCATAACGCTCGCTCGCGGTAAATCAGAGCGCAGAGCGGAGGAGGGCTGCACCAGAAAGGTCGTCGCGTTTGCACTCTTCTGCTGCGCTGTTGCTGAGCCCCGCCTGGCTCTTGCTAATTGAGTTCCAAGCGTAGCTCCTGGCTGGCTGCTGCCGGAGCCGGGCCGGGCGTCACAGGCTGTGGGGGGG
>NW_010406004.1:12015-27069 GCF_000710305.1 Buceros rhinoceros silvestris | reverse complement strand
TGCAGGGAGCGAGCGGGGCCTGGCCTAGCGCTCGCTCATGTAATCATGTCATCGGGGCATTCGCGTGGACGGGGCTGGCAAGACGGTGCCTGCAAGAGGATCATTTGCATGAGTGGGAACTTTGCGTGTCAGTAGAATTTGTGAGATCAAGGTCACGGTTAGGATAGGTGGTTCACTTCTAGATCCAAGCTGCCTTGTAAGAGGAAGTGATTTGATGGTCGTGGTAAAATTTGCACCCAGCTAGAGAGCTGGGGGCATCAGAACGGCAGGGTCATACAGGGTGGGTACACTGCGGCTTCAGGAAGTAATGCTCCCATATCACTGTGGAGATCACATGGATTGCAGGAGATGGTTGGTTGTGGACGCTGAGGAATCAGGAAACCTTTTTGGATGGAATTGGTACAGGGAAGCTGGAATGTTGCGACATGGGAGGCTGCGTTTGGAATCAGGCCATCATCCTCTTGAGATCTCTGCTGAAGTTGCATCTGCAACTTTGCATAAGTTTTGGCATGAGAATGAAATGTCCATGAAGTGACTATTTGTGCTTTCTCCTCCTAGATGGTTAATTAAAGTGACTGAGGGATTGGTTTGGCTAGAAGCTTTCTCCTGAGGTTTCCGACTGCAGTTTGCTACGTGGAATAGACCACGGCCTGTCTCTCTAGTAGGAGCAATGATGCTCTTGGCTCTCCTCTTTGAGGATCTGGCCCGTGCCGGAAGGCAGTGGCAAAGTTCTGTAGGACTTACCTGGGCCAGAATCAGAACTGCCGTTTTTGCCTGTACTGTGTGGTGTATTTACCATTCCAAGAGCAAACAGATTTAATACTGAGGTCGTGATGAAGTGGCACGAGGTTTATTTGGCCTGTGCAGGTTGTGGTATTTCAGTCATTCCCCTCTGAAGGATTTTGCTGGCTGCTATGAGAGACTTTCTGTTCCTTCCCCTTGGGTTTGTACCCTTTCCACTGTGGAGTCCTGGGCATGTTACAATGTGTGTCAGGATCTTCCTGTGCCAGTACTGCAGGAAAATCCTAGCTGGGAAGAACACACTGCATCCCGCTTCCACCTGTCCGCTCCCTGCTCTTCCACCAGGAGAGTGAGACCTCCTACCCACCAGTTTGAAATGGAAGCCTGTCCTCCTGGAACAGTAGTGCCCAGACTCATGTTAGTTGGACATGGCTTCTTGGTGCACGTGTTGATGTGCCGTCCCAAGCTCTGCCCTGCTTTGCGGTACGGTTCTTCAAAGCATTTCACAAAACAAAAGGAGTGGGGGCGGGAGGAGTGAAGTCCTGTGGTTGCTTCACAGAGTCCTGGGTTTGCTGGTGATTTGTATGTCAGTTTTAAAACGCAAGTTTTGCCTGTGGGATTGCTGGGCGTTCTGTCCTCACGCGGGACAGCTGCCAGGCCCCACAGGAATTCCTAGGCGCTCTGGCAGAGCCAGTACTAACAGTGAGGAAGGGAGCACTCACTGCTGTGTGCTCTTCTGGGAGCTGCCCGACTGGTTCTTACAGGCCTAACAATGCTCGTTCCGTATAGTACAGGTGGTGTTTTGGGGGGGAATGTGGTCTGTGTTCTGTCCCTGTTACCGTCACAGGTGTCAGAGTGGCCAGAGATATTCCAAAGCGGTAAGCACTTGAGCCCAAGGAGCTGGGTGTTCGTAGAGGCGAGTCCGTTTTCTGGTTTCGGCTCAGTTTATCCCTCCGCTGGGAGCTGACTAGAGAAGAGCAGATTGTTCCAGGAATGTGGAGCAGAATTCCCAAAGGCCACCAGCTGCTACAGTCTGTGTGCGCTGATCAAGCTTTCCACTGAGCACTTCCATCAAACTTCTTCTTGGCCCGAGGGAGGCGTTGAACTCAAGTGCCACCACATAGATACCTTTGCCCAGCAGTTGTGCTCTTGAGATGTCAGGCAGCTGCGTGTGTGAAGATGTTCCTCTCATTAGAGGTCTACAGATGGGACTGACAGATGTTGCAAATAGATCTGTTATTTGTCAGTCATTTGGGACAAATACCAGAAGTGCACTTTGCCGACAGATCCTCAGAAAAACCTTGGCGAGCTCCTGTTCTCCTGAACTGGGAAGGGACTCCAGTGGTCTGCTGCCCGCATACCTCTCCAAGCCGTGAGCAGAGTCGACTTCATCTCACACTGCACTATTGTCTGCTGCCCAAACCACATGTCAGTGGGGCCAGAGGAGGAACTGCTGACTCATAATTCAGCATGGCAGCCCCAACCCTCATGAGACTGCTCCGCCTGGCCTCTGGCTGATGTTCGCAGTGAGCGCTGTTGACGGCCGCCAGCAGGTCACGCAGGAGTCCCGCTTCTCTACAGTGAAAGGGAGGCTCCCTGCCCAGCGCCTGGCCAGTCATGCTGGCACGCTGCAGCGCTGGAAGCTGCTGGCAGTGCTAGAAACAGGCTAAATGGTGGCTGGCTGGAAATGTGTCACCGATGTGGGGTCTGTGGGCCCCACTCTGTGAGCTGGCACATCATACATTCTGGTCACATAAAAGCTGCCAGGGACAAAGGCTGTGACTGGCCTTGGCTTGGCAGGTAGTGGGCGTGCAAGGGGAATGCAACTCAACCGTGAATGAAAGCTGGGAATAACGAGTAGCATAAACGCCACAGCACCCAGCTTGAGGTGAAAGGTAAGGAGGGAAAACGGCTTTATTGTTTAAAGAACTCTCTTTAGGGACTTGAACTGAGTGGTTGTGTTACTACCAGTCTCGCCCGGGATCCAGATACGTGTCATGGCACTGCACGGTTCTTGGAAACAGTTTAAGCAGACTTCTGCTTAAATTGAAGCTTAAGCTTCTCAGCATTGGTTGGAGTAAGTGAACTAGAGGCCCTTCCTTCCTCTGGCAGCTGCCTTCACAGCTCTGCAGGACAGCAAGATTTTCGGGGCTCGTTGCCTTGTGCGATTGATCAGTGCGTGGTGATGACTACACAGGTTCTGAGTGCTCTTCACACGAGTTCCTGACCACGTTCCAGCAGCTCGGTAATGACGTGAGTGTCACATGGACATGGAGTGTGACACTTGCATGTGGACTCCCCAGTCCTGGTTCTCCTCTTGCAGGCCGTATGTTTGCAGCAGAGCCTTGGGCAGTGCTGGGGGCTGAGCCCATGTCAGCCACAGGCGTGATCTGCACTGTGAGACAAGGATCGGACAGGGACTTGTAGACATGCGCCAGAACTACTGGTCTCCACCAGTGTGACCCTGCTAGGAACCACATTCCTCAGCAGCAGTATTGCATGGTGACACCTTGCCACTACGTGACCAAGCAAGGTGTCCAGCAGGCGACACACCCACCCCTGTCCTGCGGTTTGGCAAACAGGGTCTCCATTGTTAGGGTAACACTTGGCCCAGATGTCTCAGCTTGCTTATGTGCTCAGAGAGTCCGGGGAATTTTAAGCTCCAATATCACTGTGTTTCTGTTAAAAAGGAGACGTTCCGAGGAGCATTGCTGAAATTTGCAGCTGAAAGGAAAGCGGTTTGTGATGACAATTGATTTGGGAGTCCATCCGCTGCTTGGCACCAGCCCCTGAGGAAGCCGTAACTGCTTGAGAAGACATTATCCTTGTTGCAGAGTTCCTCTGCACCGTATGGGCAGGACTGTTCACCACATTCATCATCCTGGAGCTGTGTGCTGCCTTTCATCTGGTTTGGGCCACACCTTCAAGTCACGACTAACATGTTGGACTCGATTCAATTCTCCATGGGAAGAAAATGCAGGGAGTAAAGGCGAGTTTTGCGGGGTTCCCAGTACCCAGGATTGCCAAGACATGTGGTTTAGATTTCAATCTAGAAATCAGGGAACAGACTGAACACTTTTCTTAGAGGGGTCTCAAACTTCTTTACACGGGTATGACCATATAATTATTTCCATTTTGCAGGCGTAAAGAGTGGAAGATAGGAAAGCTGTGACTAAATCAGTGATCAGTTCAGAATTCTTTGAGCTGAATTTTGTTTCCTGTCTTACTCAGCAGGGCCTCATGCCCTCTCCAAACTAGTTTTTTAAAGTTACTTTTTCAAAACTACCTTTAGCCGCTCTAGTTTCTATGCATTTCTGTTCTTGAATGGTACCATCATTTGTTTTTGTTTAAAGACGTTGAATATGAACTTGTTCCTACAGAGCTTTGTGTTGTAATTTATCAAGAAGGCGCTGAGGCACAGACGTCAAATGAATACCAGATTTCAAATTATGATAAGCAATTGTGTCATCTCTGTGAATAGGCATGAAACTCTGCTGAGAAATCATCAATAATTCATTAAAGAAAATAAATGAGTACAGGGACGTTTGGATAGGTCTTGGCAAACAATCGGTCCTGTGTTCTGTAATAATTCCTTTGAATTTAAACCCAAAGGATGCTCATTTCTCAAACAGAAACTCATGATCATGCCCCAGGTCAGAAAGTTTGTTCCGCAGAGATCTGATGACCCTTCTCCGCTGGGGAGTTACGGAGGTGGTTAGCAGAGGAGCTGCCAGAGGTGCAGGTTTTTCGCTCAGCTCAGTGGAGAGGCTCGCACCGCTCGCCCGTGCTACTGAGCCAGCTGACCCGAGTGCTGCTGCCTGCGTGTGCTCTCCCTTTACGCACGACTGCTGCCTGGTTCGGCCACGCTAGTGACGTCAGCACTTGCCTGGCATCTAAACTTGGTTAATTTACCTTTGAAATGTGTATGAAGTAGGTCCAAACTGAGACATTACAAAAGTTAAAGATGGGAGCAAAGGATTGTGCCCACTCTGCTTTTTTGCTTTCGTGAACTATCTGAAGTGTATTTTATTTTTAATATTCCAGTCATTGACATTTTCACCACTTCCTTTACCCTCCACCTACACCAAAACCTAAGATTCCTATTTCCAATCTTAAAATAAAAATTAGAATAATTTGGGTTTCTTTACTGTGAGGAGAGGGGGAAGCTGCTGGTGTAAAAATTTCAGCTTGAGCTTCTCTGTCGTAGGTGACTTTTCATTTGACGCTCATCCTGGCTTAGTCCATTTCTCTCCCAGGTTGCCCCTTTCTACATTCCAATAAGCACACAGCATCTGTTCTCTGTGTGACACCCTGTTGCGAGATGCTGATCATTTGTCCGAGTGGCTTTGTTTAGTTGAAAAAGAGATGTATCTGCAGCCTAACAGCAATATTTCCCTCCTGCCTGCCATTACAGGAAGAGAAATTTACAAATTTATAAGTAGTTGTTAAGGTAAGGATTTAGAGGCTGTGCCTCAAGGTCTAGGGCCAGCCTGTTTGAACCTCTCTTATCATCATCTCAGAAATAAAAATTCTCTGCTCTGCTCTAGAGAGCATGAAATAATTTCTGTTTACACAGTTCTTCAGCGACTGTGATGCTATGATAGAGAGGTCACCGATTGCCTGTAGTCATCACATGGCTTTCTCACTAATTGTGCACTCACGTCATGTTGTGCTGTGGGATCTTTTGCTTTTTGATCCAGTTTCAATTGTCCAGATGTTCATTTCATACAGTTAACTTTATACAAAGGGCATCCTTTGTTCCAAGAAACACATTGTGGTCATTGTTCTCAGCTGGGAACCTTGTGCGCAGCAGTTCACCTGTTTCCGATGCAATCCACCATCAATCTGCCGACCTCTGTGCTGGTTTAATGTAAAGCTATCCACTGGGGAGAGGAGGGATAAGGAGGAGAAATTATGCAAAAACTTTTCCTGGTCCCTAGCCTTGGACTGATGAAGATTGTGCTGCAGGATGAAAAGGCAAGAAGAAACAGGAAAGCTCTTTCATCTTGACCTTTTTGGTGTGTAGTGGAATGGAAAACCACATTAGTACCTTGAAAGTTTTGCCCCGGTGTCTCAAGATGTATTATGGGAGACCTAAATGTCCTCCAGAAAGAGCCCTACTGCCACACCCTTCCCGCTGGCACCTGTAAAGGCGCTGCTTCACAACGCACCCGGGGCCTGCGGGTTGCCCCCGTGAGGGGCAGATCTCAAGGTTATTCTAACGGCAAGTGTCCCGTGTGGGACAGCCCATTTGCTGTTTGTTAAGCCACGTGGACATCACATAGACTCAGTGTTTCGTTTAACTTAACCTTCAGAGCAGTCATGAGAGCTTACTTTATGAGCGGAATAAATTCCATGGCAGGCTTTGAAAGATTGTACGTATAAACGCTCTGGCTGAGGTGAAAAGATCTGTGGAAGATGAGCCGTGGAAAATTGGATGGGGATTGAGTAGTATACCACGGAAGGGGGGGTGTCACTTGGCAATATATATCTGTGAAGGTTTTAAAATCCTATCTTGGCCAAAGGAGACCGCCCAAACGACAGGAATCTAGCTATCTTGAGCCCAAATGTTCCTAGAAAGATGACCCTACAAAATTGTCCCGGCTACTGGCAGGGATTGCATTACGGATAAATGCCCAGTGTCTGATGGCCAGGGCTGAGACCGAAGAGCAGCTGCGCTCCACAGCCCCCAGCAGGCAAGAGGAGGCGGCCTGCGGAGGAGCTGCTGCTAACAGCTCTTCCACTCAGCCAGGAGTAAGGCTGCTGGGCAGGACCTGCCCGAGGGTGAATTTTGTTTAATGTGCTGCTCTGACTTGCTGTGGCCCCCGTGTAGCTCTTGGTGCCCGGGCGAGGGTATCCTCCATGTTCCTCCTATGCCGGCTTGGAAGGGGAATGGCCCGTGCCAGCCTCTGCCCTGCCTGCTCCGCTTAGCAAAGAGGAGAGCAGGGAGGTGAGAAGGAGAAAACCAGGGGTCCCGTCTGGTTCTCACTACCAGCAGTGGATGGGTAAATTCTCTGTTTCCCTCTCTCCTCGTCTATCAATCCCTCGGCACAGCTGTAAATCCCCTGCACAGTGCACAGCATGCCTTCACTGGAAAAAGCTGGGAAAACAACAGTTCTGGAGCCTTATCCCATGATTTTTTTTTTTTTCTCTTTTTACTTCTTCTGTGCATCTCTCTATTTTTCCCTGGTCAATGAGGGCCGCATCCAAGCAGCCACCTGCGTTCACGATTTGCCATGTGGAATGCCCGTGAGCATCACTTCCAGGCTGTACAAGTTTGCTGGAAATGAGGCCAAGTGACCAAAGCCCTCTTCCCTCCCCAGAGCCCCCTCCAGCAGCGGGCCCTGGGAGGCCCCCAGTGCAGCACTGGTGTCGTGGTGCGCCCCAGTGACTGACAGCAGCAGCGCCAGCTCGGTGGGGCAGAGGGTGGCAGGGGGGGAATGTGTCTCCCAGAGGAGCTCCAGTCTGCTCCAAGGAATGTGCTAATTTTCACTCCTTTATAGTCCTTTATCTCAGCCCTTCCGACCTTGAGCTCAGAGGCATTATCAGCCTCAGCCAGAAAAGCAGCATGGATTTAACCATTTAAATGCTGAACACTTCTGAAACTGAGTCCTGAATAGAAAAACATGAGGAATTCAGCTTATTCCAGTAGAGCAGCAGGTCAGTGGACTTTTCATCCTAACCTGGAGCCAGCTATTGCTATCCAGAGCACGGGCAGAAAGCTATTGGTCTCATGTTTTCTGTGGTGTCCGTGCTATCATGGTAGTGCTTAAATGCTGAAATTTTTGACTTTACAAAGTATAAATTATACAAACTTATATATTATACAAACTTCTAATCAAAAGAAAAAAAGAAAGTAATTTTCTGGAGCAATCTGGGTTAATGTATTGCCAGTTCTGCTATGGACTTCTCCGGGTGACTTTGGGCACATCATTTAACCTGTGTGTCACTTTTCGTGTTTGCAGACTGAGCTACAAGTACTTCAGTGGGCCCTCGTGGCTAGTAACGACTTATGGATGTGCGTATCCATATGTGTGTCCTGTTTGGCGAGATCAGCTGCTCTGTCTTTGGTGCCTGACAAATATTATACAAGAAAAGTAACTCCTTTTCCTTACTGGGAGTGAGTGGTCTCTCCACGAGCAGCAGTAAGTGGGTAGAAGCAGTATTTTTTGCAAATATTCGTGATTAATCAGTTCAGTGTTCATGGAGTTAATCTGCTCATGCCTTCAGATTGTTTTGTTTCCAGGGATTCTAAACCATTGCCTCCAGCTGTTCATTTCCATTGAACGAGGGTGATCTTTATCTGTCTAAACTAGTTAAAACCTGCTCCACTACCCGGCAGCCTTTTTGGAGACAGCCCAATAAAGCTGAGTGCAGTGGCTGTGACACCAAAGCCTCCTGGACAGCAGAAATTCCAAGCCCTACTTCTTTTGCTGCCCTCTCGCTGTGGGAGCAGCCCTCCTGCGTTAATGGGACTCCTCACTTCCTCCACAGCTCCACTTAAGCCCTGTCCAAAAAGAGGAATGATATTTACATTGTAAGTGGCCCTTTTAGACTAATTTGTTATTTTAATATCATCAGATCACACCTCAGCACAACCTCAAAGGTACCACTCCAACCCCTGGAGCACTGCTGGACTTGCCCTTAGGCTCTGCTCAGCGTGCACGTGGCTTGGGAGGTGGTAGTTGAAGCATATTGTTAAAATGGGCTCGTTTAAAGCTTGCTGTGACATGGTGGGATGTGTAAGACTTTGGGGGTCAACAGGGCCACTTCCTCTTCAAGCATGAGGTGTAAAGGGTTTTGGCTGGAGCAGATGAGGTGCAGCTTTGTTAAGCTGATGAGACAGCCACCAGGTGTGCCAAAGACTCTTTCCTGGGAGGAAATGCAAACGCCTCGTATAAGTCAGGCAAAGATGCTGTCGGTACTGGAGAGAACTGCAAACCACAGCACACACGTCAGATGGGGGGTTTCTAATAGCACGTTATTTTGGCCTGGGCTGAACAGGAGCGTGTAACACAACAGGTAAAATTCTAATGGTCCGTTTGTACCTCAGGCTCTTCCTTCGGCTACTCCTGCTAAGAGCAGCAGAGGAAATTGTGGCCAGAAGACCTCTGGTGAGGATCCAGGCTGAGTTTTACTTTGAAAAATGCCAAGGAGACATTTCCCTGTTGTTTTGTGCAGATGTTATTGTCTTGCTGTCTGGGGAGTCAGCAAGGGCCGAAGAGTGTTGGGCGGCAGCACCACTGCTCTCTGCAGCAAACAGCTGGATCGGTTCAGATCCAGACCCAAGTGTGGGTGTGAGGAGGCTGTGGAGTCAGCTTCTGCTAAACCACCTCACAGCAATCACCAGACTATCAGAGGGGGGAAGAGGTCTGAGAAAAAGTCCAGTTGAACATGTCATTGCTGGTCTTTAGCAGCTGTGTGTTATCCTATTGTCACTAATAACCTTTTTAACTTGGCAAGCAATGTTTTCTTGGCAAACATAATGACTGGGGGCTCAAATTCAGCTCTCGGTTGTGTAAATATGGAATCATTCTCTTGGCTGGCTGGTGTTATTTTGCATTTGGCTCATGGTCCCTGCCCCGAGAAGCCTGCAATGTAAAATACCCAGGCAGAGTATCCAGTCACGGTGTGCTTTGCATACCGAGTTGGTGTGCATAAAATAAACAGACGAAGAACCACTATCAAATCCAATATAATTATGGCTCTGCTGTCCTCTGGTTGGGGTTAACGGGTTATTCCTGTATAAATGAGAGCAGGACTTCGCTTGTTTCTTTTCATATGTAATTCAGCAGTAGATTAGGATTGGAAAGTCTGTCAGGAAAATGTGTTTTAAAAGGGGTTTTAAATAAAGAGAAAAAGGAATTTGATTGGGATGAAGAGAAAAAAGAATCATAGAACAAAATAGATGTTGCTTCAGGTAAAGCAGTCAGAAAGTCTGCCTTAGTGGTAGGAACAGGAGACCTTGGCAAATCTCTGAGAAGGGTGGTTCCCTTTCAACCCTCTGATATACAAGCTTGTAAGACTCTTAAGGATCGTTCAGTGGTTTCATATGGTAAATAAATTTATCTTGATTTCATTCTCTGGTAAGAGGATCTCTCTTTTCAGCATGGTCTCTATAAAGTTCTCAGCAGTGAAGTGACTAATTGCACTTCTCATTTGCAGGGATCTTCCAGATAATCCTGCTGTTGAATGGGACACACAGCTTCTCGCAACCCTTGTGCTAAAGCATATAGAAGCCAACAACATCAACCTGGTAATGTGAAACTTTCTCCAGCAGAGGCAATTTCCACATTACTTTCAAGCGTTTCATGCATTTCCTTCCCTCTGAAAGCTTTCTTTGAAGGCTTTATAAAGTTAGGATTTTGCTTCTGGAATCTCTGTGTAATTGTGTAGGACAGGGAGAGAGTATACTTGCTCGTTTTGAAATATTTGCTTTATAATGTTTATGTGTTTCTCTACCTAGATCTTGTAAGGGTTGTAGTGTCACCAACCTTCACTGAAGTAAAAGCTTGGAAGTGGTTAAAGACTGCAAACTCTGTTGGAACCAGGGAGTTCCACTGTAGTAGATCTTGGGGTCCATTCATTGTAGAAGACCCTCTGAACAAGCCCAGCTGAATTTCAGGTCTAAAATGATACCTGAAAGCAATTTTGCATGTTGTAGTTGAAGGTTTTTTGCGAGTGTTTGTACAGCTCCTATATCTTGACAAGTAAGTCATGGTCATTCTGATACTCTTTCAAACACTTCAAACAACTGCTAGAGGTTCAGAACAAATCAAATTGCTCCACTGAAAAATATGGAAAAGGGTGAGGGTGTAGTTGGGATGTATCTTTCCTCTCTGGAGATCTTTCTTTGCTTCCCAGTGAGAAATGAACATCGGAGGAATTTTGCTTGACTATCTCCTCAAACGTTTTCTACATTTTAAAGGAGCTGTTTTGCCCCTGTTTCACTGAAGAAGAGGGTCCATCTGGGGTTTAGGCTTGCATTTAGGCTTAGATTTGAAGTACATTGGCAGGCGTGTGTTAGAGAGCTAGTAAGCAGGGTTATAGGTCGGGATTGAAGAATATGAAACTGGGGAGATTTCCTGGCACTAGTATAGTTTGGGGTTTTTTTCCCACAGAACATGAATAAGAGCTTAAGTGTGGAGAAGGTTGTGTGCTGTTCTGTTCTGTTGAACCTTGCTGTGATCAGGCATGTCACTGTCACACACCGATTGGCAACAAAATCACTAAACTCTTAAATGCCTTTCAGCCATTCACAAAACAAGAAACCACATCTCCTGTAGCGTGAAAGCCCCATGAGCACAAAAACCAGCACCGTGCATCCAGCTCCGTATTGATTCTGAGGCTAATTTTCCATGAACTGCTTTGCACGGAGACAAACGCTGTGTTCCTGGACTCCTTTTGTGCCTCTTGGCCCCGTGAATAGATAGGTTTTAATGTAATCTGAAAGCTGCTAACACAAGAGGATTTGTATTGCATGTTTGTGACTCTCTCAGGGACTAGGACAAGTGCACCAGAATCCCAGCAGAAATTCTGAAAACACTAGAACTCCTCTAGATGGTTGGAAAGGGAGAGATCTTTGCCTCAGAGAGAACTCAACTCAAGCTGTTTGTGCTGGGGGAGGCAGGAGCCTGCCACTAACAGCATGAGCTGACAAATAGTGTGGGGTTTTCAAAGCAAGGAAGATGCACAGTCGCTCGTCCTCTCCCTGCTGTGCTGCACGTCGGGGATAGCTGTACTAACAGAGACACTGCCTCAGGGCCCGCTGCATCCCCTCTGCACTTCCCTGAGCAGCAGGGAGGACAAACTGCTGTTGCAGAACCAAGGGCAGCTGAAGCAGCTTCTCGGGGATGGTGGTAATGAACTGCTCTGGAAACTTACCTCGTTTTCAGTGTCCCGGGCAATGACACAGGTCTCAGATGTTCATTTAGGAGCAGACCAGGTTTGCCAGCAGCACCAAGGCAAGGACCTCATTACCTTTGGCGAACATTCTGCATGTTAGAACGTCAGAGCTTGCTATCTGTTAGCCACTGCTGGAACACCTCTGCTGCCCTGAGCCAGTGGCCTTGCCTTGAAAGGTAAATCAAGGCTCTTTTTCAGTAGTGTTGAACTGACAGAATTGACTTAACATGTCAAAAGAGCCTTGTCAAAATGTAAACTAACAGGCTTTCAAACACAGCAAACTAACTCAGAGGAGTTAATGTGATGGGAAGACATGCATTGTTTTAGCTATCCCAGTGGGAAAACTTTCCCCGGTTCTCCCTTAGCCATAGCATCGACAATGGTATCTTTTATTTACCGAACATACAGTGTCCTCTGGCAGGGGAGAAGCAGACTGCAAGTCCAACAAGTCTGAAAGGAGCGATGGCAAGGCCAGGAGTTAGACCGGGTTAGGTGTTGTGTTGTTCCATGGCAGAGTTACTCACTTCCTCAACTGCCCGGGAAGTCCATGAGTAACTCAATCTTTTCGAGAGCTACAGGGACATATTTCATCCAAGCTCTACATTAAATAAATAGCGCAGACACAGAAATTAACGGTTGGTGTACTCAAAGCCAAAACTAATTTATAGACTTGGGAAATGATTTCCTGCCTGCTGGGTTTATAAGCAAAAGCCAGTGTTGCTGGGAGAGGCAGCCAAGCCTAGTCCATCTCAACCCAGATTAGAAAGTATTTGGTGTGTAAGAAAAACAAGTTACAATTATTATGTGATCCCCAGGCAGGCTCTAGATTATGAAATCCTACTCTCAGGGCCTCAGGTTTGGTGGTGGCTTGGATTAGGAGGTGACATTCAGACTGTGTTTGGGGCAGACACCGTGCCAAGACCAGATCGCAGCAATGCCACAAGGCTGCTTTCCACTGTGGATGGATGGAAACATCACCCGTGCAACTGTTTGTGGAAGAGTCCCATTGTCTTGGGTCAGCTCCAGAGCAGCCTAGAAAAATGGCATTCAAGTTGGAGCTTATGTTTGAGACGATGAGTTCAGCTCTCATGTTTTGGATATCAGTCTCTCCACTCCTAAAATTCAGGAGCATGTGAATGTGTGATGTTGTAGAGGGTTTTAAACACTTTGGCAAAGACCAGATATGGAGTGCAGCACCCGGACTTTACTAGAAGAGGCAACAGAGCTGGGACAGACTTTGGCATCCCTTTTCCTTTCTTTCTTACTTAGGTTGCAGGCGCCTCGGAGGTGCTTTGGGGTACATGAGTGGGAGGCCCCCAGCACCCTTCATGCGAAGAGCTGGTGCCTGACTTACACACTGGCAGCTCAAGTGGACACTGGAATGTTGATCATGATTAGGTTTTTTTCCATTTTCATCCAGTCATCCATTCTTTTTAATCTTTAGCTCCTCCGATTTAGTAGCAACAAGAGACGTCTCCAAGCACACCAGAGACTCGGAGGATTCTCACTGGCCTCCGCAGGTGTGAGTCAATGGAACTATGAGGGCTGTGGAACGATGCTCGGAGGAAGGCCATTGGCAATAGAGTCGCTTGCTATGGCATTTTACGGGATGGCCCTCCTTAAAAAAGAAGGAGACCTTGCTATCCCCCCAGTCTACTCAAGCAGATGTGTGCTCTGTTTGAAGCACTGCATGACCCTAGAAAGACCGAGGGACACCCACAGCTCCGAGTGCTTTTTTCCTCCGCTGCACATGGTGTGTAGAGGGAGGGCGGACTCCAGCCCTCTCAGGAGTTTTCTCTTCTGCTAGTAATTGAGTAATTTCCTCTGTGCTCTCCCCTCTCCGGAAGGGATTTCTGGACCTGTTTGTCTTGGCTATGGCTTTGGCTTCCACTAGTGAAAGCTCCATTTCCTGAATACCAAGGTCACCCAAAAGAAAACCCAGCCACACCGACGGCAGCGGCTCCCATTTCAGAACAGGTGTGGGGAGGGAACTCCCTCTTGCCCTGAAGATTTCATTGAGCAATAATTTCCACATCAAGTGTATTTCCTATCCCAGCCTTTTGCTCCCAGAACTGGCTAAGCCTGTTTTTAATGCAGGCAGTTTCAAGATGTGCAGGTTTTCTCGTCCTGCCCTGGCTGTTTGCTGGGTTTCATCATGGGCCCGGCTCAGGTCCCGTGTTAAAAGCAGGCACACCAGCTCGCTGCACCGTGTGGAAGAAGCAAATGCTCCCGCAGGAAAATGCGTCCTGCTCGTGAGAAAGAAATTCCGAATTCAATGAAAGGATCCCCCCAAGCCAGAGGAACACATCTACACGCGATTGCTGCCTGCTCCGAGTCCCGAGCACCGCAGTGCTGCCGTGGGAGCAGTGCCCTGTGCGGACAGCAGAGCTAGAAGCTGCACGCTGGCTAGGTGGGACACCGCTGCTGCGTCACAGCTGGCCTGCGGGCCGGGGCATCTCTAAAGGTGACGAGCCGGTATCTCAAAGGTAGTGGCTCTGCAGGTAAAGCGGATGCCACTATGGCCAGGACAGAGTGCAGGTACCTTGGGAATTGTGCTGACAAGTGTGTGTGAGAGCCAGGCACTGCAGGTCCCGAGTCCAGGCAAAGGCCCTGGCGCTGAGTTGGATGGCATCAGCTCCAAACCAGCGCCACGCAGTCTCTTTAGCTCGGTCAGCTGTTAGGTAAGCCCAGCAGCACTGAGAACAGCAGCTCCCACTTCAGAACACATGCCGAGAGGAAAAACCTCCAAAGGTGTTTCTGAACAGATAATTTCCACGACAAGAATACTCCCTGAGCCAGCCTTGTGCTCCCACAGCCGGCCTGCGCTAGGTTTGACAGAGCAGCGATTAGCTTTAGTCCGCTCGCTGTAGTCCCTTGTCTCAGTCTCCTTCCCTTGTACCCTCCCTAGAGGGAAGATGGTGTGTTTCGGTGTGCTGGGGCTTTGAGCTTGGTTTCCTAAGGAAACACGAGCGATGCAATTGTATGTGTAAGCATGTCCATGGGCACATTTCAAAAGACTTTGGAACCCATTGGCTAGTTCCAACCGCATTTGACAGCAGGGTAGCAGTCTTAAAAATGGTATTACATGAAAATAAATGGCCAGGCAAAGGAGACAACCCCTCTCTCTGTCCCCGGTTAGTAAAAAGGTTTAGTGCAATCCAGCCCTCAGCACTCCCCCCACTGTTACTCGCCTCAGAGGGGTTTATTCTGCCTGCAGTGAGCGGGGTACATTGTCATCTCAGGAGAGTGCCGCTCTAGAGTGTGTTTTCCTTCTCTGTAACATACAGGGTGCTACCCTCATCCCCTGAGCTGTACAGAATTTAATCATGTCTTTCCCGGATGAGCTACTCAAAAAGCCAATCTCCTCAGGGAGGGCTTAGCACCGTGCCAGAGCCCGCGGGCCCTGCC
>NW_010406004.1:4173-11895 GCF_000710305.1 Buceros rhinoceros silvestris | reverse complement strand
CTCTCGGCTGATGCTGACGTACAGCACAAGCAGACAAAGACAAAGACAGAATTTTTCTCCGTATAAAATAGGGGTTGAGCAGAAAATGCTTCTTTGTACCTGAACAAAACCCATTTGGGTCCCACCACTTCCTGCCGGCAATGAATAACCCCACTACTGGTGGCAGCACTACTACAGCCACTGGGCAGAGGGGCAAGTCTAACTGTGGACCCGTCATGGTTGGAGGGGTTCATAAGCAGGCTCCTCTGGAGATTGTGGCTTTTGAAGTATTTCTTACCGCTGTCTTTGTGTTTCCTCTCCCTCTTTACACAATATCCCCTGTGTTTGAGGGTGCAGTAGCAAGCTGTAGGACAGGCAGGGCGGGTTTTGATCTTCCCTTGATCTTTCACCCAGTACTTCAGACCCTGCATGTAAAATAGATTTGGAGAAGGATGCTGTGGTGAGTAAGCAAGGCAGCAGCATTTCCTTCCCTGAAGAGAGAGCGAGCTGGCAGGGAAGCGGACATTGCCTGAAGTGTGGGGAGGTTCTGAGTGCTTCCTGGTCACAGAGGAGGGAGCTGTGGAGAGAGAGCTCTGCTGCCTGGCCTCTCCCAGAGCAAAATCCCAGCTTCAGACTGTACGGGGACTGTCACTGTCACCATCTGGAAAGCCTGCCAGCACATATACCCTCTGCTCTCCTCTTTGTGCTGCCGGTTTGTCTTCTGGGTTGGAAGTGGGAGCCTTTAAGTACCCGTTTCACAGTGCTGTGCAGAGCGAGCCCGTAGGGTGGGTGCTTCACCCTTGCCATGTTATTGGGAGGTCTGAAGGCAGGGAGCCAAGGGTATCCTGTGCTTTGGACGGTGACTTGTTAGTGCTGTGATCACACATTACTTCTGCATTATGAAGTTTGCTTTTCTCCCTGCAGAGAAGCAATTAACAGTATGATCTTCTAACTCAGTGAAAAGCCTGACTTGGTTGTACAAAAAGTGCAGGCAGATGATTCTTTCAAAAGGCTCTTTCTCATATCAGATTATTTTATCACCATGTTACCCTGTGATGAAGCCTCATTACAGTCGGGTCAGTTACACATGATGGTGTTGCTCTTGTTAAAGCAGTATGTTCTCATTCACAGTACCATCGTTTTACAGAACTATAGTTTCACCCTGCAACCCACAGGCACTCTAGTAGGTTCTCAGATCCAGGAGAGGGCGATTCATAGAGCCAGATCTCTTGGGTCAGGAGCAAGTTTGCAGAAGATCACTCTGAAATTAACCTTTTGGCCCTGTAATGGGCAACAAGTGCATCCTGCCAGTGGAACATGGTATTTGTCATCCTTCTGTTCAAGCTGTTGGACTGTGTTGTCACCTAATTCCAGAGTGTCTTGTCTGTTCAGTTGTATTTCTGTAGCGTGAGTTCACACACAAAGCCTCGTTGTGCAGCACAAACCCAACTCTTCAGATACAATGGGCTGGGCCAGCGCTGTGTTACATGTCACAGTCGGTAACTGCACAGTCTCCTTCTGCAGAATGGTTATTGTTCCGTGGTTTTATTGCAGGTGGTAACCTTTGATGCGGGAGGAGTGAGTGGTCACGCTAACCACATCTCTCTCTACTCTGCTTTAAGGTACGGTGTTCTGCATGCTTCACTGAGCGCCTCGCGATGCCGGTGCAGACAGCACGTGGTGTTTGTGTGTAAGCAGAAGAGCCAGAGCCAAAAGCAGTGTGAACTTCACGGGTGTAACTGAGTGCCAGGAGAAACTCTCATGGCTCGTAAATGACCTGCAGCATCATCCTTTGCTAGCCCATCTGCTGGTGCTTTGCTAGTTGCCCTTTCACTGGGCCCTCTTTGCTCTTCCTGTCCTTGATTCCACTAAATTATGCCGCAGACCACCTTGCACTTCTGGCTTGGGGAGAGTGTGTGCATAGCTGATGCCTGAGCTGGTGGTAGTTGGCTTTTGGAAAGTTCTGCACCGTTGTTCCAGAGGATGTTGCCATCCTGTCCGGGTGCCTGAATTTACCTCTCTGACCCAAGGACGTTGCTCTTTCACTGGAGCTGTCTCTGTTTACCACTCTTCCTAAGTCAATTCAAATCTTCACCACTTTATTCTTTATATTCTGAGAACCGCTGTCTCTGGGCTGTGATGCAGTAATCCCTTGTATTAAAATCACCCAAATTTTGCTGGCAAGTCATCTCCTGTACTTGATTTTAACCTCTGCTCATCCAGACCTCATTGTGTCCTAGAGAGATCCCCTCCAGAGCTGACCCTGCCTTTCCCAGGCATGAGAAGAACTCTTTGCAAGGGTATCTTGTATTTTTAGCACCCATTTGTTTTCTGAATCATCTGTGCAATTCTAATAACTCTCTTGCTCTCCTTGCTACAACATTACAGCGATTTGCCTTTCTCACTTGCCTAGAGAAAGCTGCAGTGCCACAGGTCCCGTACTGTGCCCTGCTGAGCTGCTCTGGGAAGATGCTGAAAGACTTTGTGGCTATCTGATGGCTGGAATTGGGTGTTAGAGGGGATCATGGCTTTTCCCAGCAATTTCTGAAATAGCCTGTCAGAAGGAAAGGGGGTGGAGTTGAAGCAAACAGTGTTTGTTTGGGCCAGGCGGGTTGATGCTCTCCAGCACAGTGCTGTTTGAGGAGCAAGTGAGGAACAGAGGTTGATGACCAATGCTCACACCACTGGCACAGAGGGGCTAGAGAGCTTCCAGCTGCCTGGACCTCTCTTTGCTCGGTCAGTGCTCTATGGCCTGCACAAAGGAATGGAGAGCAGGTTGTGTCCGCCTGCTTCCTGAAGAGATACGGGGAAAACAAGGTGGCTGCTGAGTTATGTATGACAAAGTTAAGGAAAACTCATTTTCGATCCCAGCTCTACTGTTGTCTCGCTTTGTGGCTGTGCAGAAATCACTTTCCCACCTTCGTGTTTCAGGTTTCCTGTGTGTGCAGTGGGGATGTTAACCCTCCTCTTGTCTCATGTTCATCATGTGCAAGCCCCTTGAGCTCAGACCTTTGCATTAGTCCTTAGCCTCTAGCAGAAGATTGTGCTGAGCTGATGAGATACGTGCTGGTAGCGACACCAGCGTATAAGCAACTCTCATTCACTAAAGGCTGGTTTGTGTCTTGTCTCCCTTCCAGTCCTGAATCAGCAGAAATAAGGATGGTGGCCCAGGCATCTGCATGTGGCAGGAGTGATGCTGTGGCCACGGAAAGGTTAATTTTATTTTTAGTGGCTTGCTTGCCCTCATTATTTTTCAGTTTGTGTCATGGAGGAAGTAGAGCGTGACTGTATCACTCCTGATTTTCAGTGCCCTGATGAGTTCTCACATATTGGCAAGTACAGGCAGTGCTGGGAGCATACACTGCGGCTCCTCACGTAGCTCCCTGCCGGCAGGGCTTTGCAAAGAAGTGTTGCTGCCCCTGGGGTCCCAGTGCTACAGGGCGAGAAAAAGGCAAATGAACTCTCCCCTCCAGGTATCATGTGCAATGGATCTATTGACCGTTTTAAACAAGGACTGCAGGATTCTGCCTCCACTGTGGCTGGCGGTGGGAAGGGTGAAGCAGAGGGCTGGTGCAGTGATCCTCAGCAGTTTTGAATGCTCCCAGTCTGTAGGAGATCAACTTGGAACCACTGTTTCTGCAAGAGCAGGAGTAGAACAGGCTGTGTGACCCAGCCCACAACCCCTGGCTTCAGGAGGTGCAAATTACTGAACAGCTTCAAGGAACAAAACAGTTCAGGAAACGGTCTTAGCTGAGCAGATGCTCAGTATTCTCTGCTAGGGGCATAAATATTCTTTCTCATGTCTGGAACAGAGGTTATGTTCAAAGGAGCAGGAACTGTTCAGAAGAAATGTGCCCTTCCCCTTGCAGCAACCTTCCTGCTGGCAGCTTGCAGGGAGTCCAGCTGCTGCTCTGTGTCTAGGCTTCAGATCTGGGAGGAACTGTGAAATGCCAAGGTTTGAGGGTGGATTTGTTCTTCTGCAAGGGAAAAATAAGAAAAAACAGGATGGGAGAGGAACATAAATTGCTGTTTGATTTCTGTCTCCCCTGAGAGTATTTCAGTTCTGGCTTCCAGACGGAAAAAAAAAAAAACCAACAACCCAAACCCCAGAAAATCCCTCTGTAGCAGTAGGGAGCAATCCTCTGTAGCTCTGCTGCTTTACTCATCACCTCCATTTGGCAACATCCTTCTCTCTAATCCCCCCAAAACAGGAGCTACCACAAGGAAAGGCTGGTTTTGAGTGACATCAAGGTCACTTCAGTCCCCTCTCAGCATCTGGCCAGTCACTAGGTACTATGTTAAAAAGCATGGTAAAAACTATGTGACAGCAGTATTTGAGAACCTCTCTTTCCCGCACTTGGAAACGACAGTGTTTGCACTGAGATCACGTGGAATATCGAGCTGGTTTAGTTTTGCATGAGTCATTGTGCATTTTGAGGTTAAACAAGCCCCCTTGCCCAGCAGCCTAGGAAATGGGAAATGGGGGGCTCCTGGTTTTGTTGTTTGCTTGCTTGCTTAGGGTGGAGAGAAATGGTCTTTGAGAGGGGGAGGAAGGACTGTCCTGAGCTATCAAATCCATTTAATGCCACCTAGAACAGAAAGGAATAGTCCTTGTCTGCTTAGGGCAGAGCAAACTGAGTGGAAAATGGGAGCCGCTATATTTAACCACTGTGCATTATGTTGTTATAGCAACCGCATCCATAAAACTTGTATCAATGATGCCATATCAAAAGCTACATCAAAGAATCATTAGCTGAGCCTATTCTCATCAATTCCATTTGGATAAACACCTCTCAGGCCTGCAGGATGTTTCTTACCATTTGCCAGCTCGGTGGTAGGTTGTAAATGAGCCTGTGCAGAGGTGATATTTGGGAGCTTAGTGCTTTATCGCTCTCGAGTTGATGATGATGCAGCTCGAGTGCCACCGATGCCTCGGTGCCCTTACATGTCGCCGCCTGGCTGTCGCATGCCCCACTGATGAGTGCCAGGGGACACAGCACTGTGCAGAAGGGTTGCACTGAGGCTCCCTGAAAGAGGAGGGTTGATGAAGTGCCAGTGTCAAATAGGTGTATTGAAACCCCGAACCGGGCATTGTCCAGCCCAGCCCCACAGGCTCGCTGGTGCAGTTCCGAAGAGCCGCCGGCTGCATCCCATCGCAGCAAAGCAGTCTGCTAGCACTGTGCCTCCAGGGCCAGGTCCTTAAGGATGAGTGGAGCGGGGAGGAAGCTGGTTTGGGGTGATTAGCTTGCTGATAGTGAATGGTGTCCTATCAACCATTTGTATTTGGTGCCTTCTTACAGCGTGAGGCTACAACGGGACTCTGAGCTCTCCTTTTCAGCAGCTGTAGCCCCTGCATTCCCAATGAGTGGCATCTCCTTTCTGTTTTTAAAGCAAGGTGCTGGTTTGCATTTCCCTTGCCTTGTTCCAGAAAATCCTTTTTCCAAAACTGGTTATTATTTTCTGCATCTTGGAAGAAGATTTCTCATATCACTGATGTGTTGTTTGGGATTGTTTAGCCCTGATGGTGTTCTAGGTTCCCACAAAATAGGAGTGGTGAAGAAAGAGCAGGTTCCAGTCCCTTATGTTTCAGCCTGTCCTTTCACAGTCCAGCTCACTTCTGGTGCTGTTTCACCGATCTTAAATGTGCCAGGGGGAGGTTGTGAGGGGTGGCTGTGGTTGCACACAGACTGTCCCCATAAGGTTAGGACAGAACTGTCCTCCTCTGTTTACCCTTTGAGACTCTCCCTTCCCCTCGGAGGACCCTGCCCCATGCCTGGCATATGTCCCATAGCTGGGTATGTTGTCCTAGATTTTATCTCATCCCTTCACCCCTGCGCCCTCCTTCCTTAATTTCACTAAGTTTATTCATCCCAGAGCCCTCCCAGGATACTGTTGAGAGCTCTTAAGACAAACCTGAGCACAGGACACCAGCTTTGCTGGGATTCCCCCCAAAGAAGTTTTTTCTTCCAAAGAAACAGCCTCGACCAGCGTCACTAGGCTGTAAGCAGTGTGAGTGGAGCAGTGACACTGCACATTCTCCTCCCAGACAGCACAGGGACCAAAGCACAGAGCCTCCGAGCAGCTCTGACAACTAGAAGATCTCTGAATCGACATCGCTTTTTCTGACTGGCAGAACCATCTTCTGCCACTGCAATACGCGTGAGCACAGAGTGCCTGAACAGTGTGTTACAAACTGCGTGTTGCTACCTGGTGTAGTTCAGGGTGCGTGGAAATGGAGCCAGAAAGTCCAGTTAGGGGGGGAGGAGGTGTTCCAGATAGCAAACATTCAACATCTGGCACGTATATCCTTCTAATGTCTCCGTGATTCCTGGGAGACTGGCTGCTCTTCCTCCTTCACATCTGTTTCATCAGATTAATTGGGCAGATTAGAGGTTAGGATCCGAAATGGAGCCCCAGTGCATCTTTAAGACAGCTATTCATTGCCATGCTCTTCAACACTGTATTTCCCCAGCGCTCTACAGCAGCCAGCGCAGTCAGTTCAGCGAAGGGTTTTGCCTTTGGCACAGGAGACTATTTGGAGAGTGAAGTCATTGACTTCAGTGAACAATTTCTCATCAAACAGAACATCACCAAAACCGTAATCCACCCAGCAGGGCGTCAGCCCCAGAGGAGTGCTGTGTTCCCCAAGACCGAGGTTTCAGCTCCGTCTTGACTTGTTCCTTCTTGCCGTCATGGGGAGGTGTCAGTGGTCAGTGCCTCTTCGGAGCTTGCCCACTCTGCTAGCCACAGCTTCCAAAGCAGCCGGTCCTTGAGGGAGGAGCTGGTGCTGAGTCCCTGCAGTGCAGAAATGGTGGGTGCCTTCAGATGTCTCACAGTCCTTTGAAGTCCATTGCAGAGGGTCTTGCTTTCCTCCAAATGTGGATCAGAACCTACCACAGGCATAACAACAAGGGTGCCCTGTAGTCAAGTGCCCTCTGGCCCTTGGTGGGTGGGTGGGAACAAGCCACCTTAGATCACTTTATGTTTAAAAACAATTTATAAAAAGACTCTCCGGAAAAAAAGAAAAAGCCCTTGAAAAAGCGCCTGTTTGACTTTTTGAGATTTTATGCCAAACCCTTTCATTTCACCCAAACCACAGCAAGTCCAGTCTATAAAACAACATTCCCAAAATGGCAACAACAGCGAGCTGCAACCTCTCCCCTACTTGGGAGAGTCCCACGGAGCCATCTCCAGCAGGGTGGAGACGGGAGCGAGGAGACGGATTTTGGGAGAGGATTGGCTAGTTTCATGAACGTGTGTAGGAGTAGAGTTTTGTGTTTCTCTCTCTCTCTCTCTGCAACCACAGTTCATTGCCATCTCTTGCCTGAGAAACAGGAACGAGCAGGGCTGCAATTCCGCTGCAGCGTTACGGCTGGGGGGATTTTTGAGAGGATTGTCTAGTTTCATGAACGTGTGTAGGAGTAGAGTTTTGTGTTTCTCTCTCTCTCTCTCTGCAACCACAGTTCATTGCCATCTCTTGCCTGAGAAACAGGAACGAGCAGGGCTGCAATTCCGCTGCAGCGTTACGGCTGGGTGGAGCCCATTCCCGCAGCTCTGATCGGAGCCTTGCCCAGCGCAGAAGCGTTTGGCTCAGGACAAAAAGGATGAGGAAAGAATCGGTTTCTTCATGTCTGTTCTTCCAGATCAGAGTCAGGTCTGCCTGGCAGCAGCCTTGAGGACCTTTCAGTAACCAAAATACAGTTTGTGTCTCCCTGAACCTTTATACAAGCAAAAACTCCTTAA
>NW_010406004.1:0-4003 GCF_000710305.1 Buceros rhinoceros silvestris | reverse complement strand
TGAAACATTTCCATATGAACTGGATCTCTACTTGCTTCTGTTCCTAGTGCCCAGCAGTGGTTATTATTAGTTCACTCTTGGAGCAGCTCTGCACATCCTTCAATTTGCCGTCGGTGCTTTGAAGGTCCTGGTATGGCGGAGGAGCACACCCGGAGCAGACGGCAGGGCTTTGGATCGTTAGCCAGATTCCACAAGCACTCACTGCTCTATCGCTCCAAGCTGGTTTTCAGAAGTTCCCACCCTGTTAGCTTTACCACGTGCTGAATCACTTCTTTGGGTGGCCAGATTCTAGTTGTGCGGGAAGAAACCTCTGTGAGAAGAGCAGAGCAGACATTAACGGAGATTCTTAACCCTTCCTCACCCAGCACCACCCCCAAAAATTTGCTGGTGATGTCTACAAGGCAACATTTAACAATATTTGTTGGAACAGTAGGACTGGAGCGGTGGTGTAGAAGGTGGCCAAGGCAGTAGTCCAAGGCCACTGTTGAGCAGAAGGTGGTACTGCTGGCAGAGCGTTGGCTCTGGAGCAGAGGAGACCATCGGCAGGAGGAGCTATTTAAGGCATAAGTCTTCTGATTGCTGTTTGAGTTCTGCCGTGACCTGCATTTCTGGCTTGACTTTTGCTGTGAATTGCTCTGGGTATTCATTACTCCATGCTTCCTATTTTGTCTATGCCTGTGTAGCTAATCCTTTTCCTTGAACTTACCCAAGAGCCAGGGATAATCCTAGTTTGAAAGTGACTGGAGAAACATAACAGTTTACATATAATGTATGTTTTAGCCCGGTTGATTTACACATGAACTGTCAGATTGTCCTTCGTTAAATACACCGCTATAAGGTGATAACAATCTCTTTAAATATTACACAGGGTTAAATAACTTTTCTTTTTTTATTTCCTTTCTCCTTTTGGCAAATGTTCCATTGTTTGGAGGTTTTTTTCTGATGGAAGAGCAGGCCTGGGTGTGGGACAGCTCTGAGTGCCATCTGCTGGAGACCTGCTTCCTCCCACCCCTGAGAGGGGCCAAATCTGGAGGCAATCTCAGAGGCAAGTGGGCCTCTGAGCATAAGTGCTCTAAAGCCCTGAACCACAGGCAGGAAAAACAAGGGATTTAAAAAGAAATTGAAGCTAATACCCTCTGACACCTTCACCACATCAGAATCATTTGCTTACACTTCTTGATGGAAGTACCATGACTGTTCACATCTCCTACGCTGGTCCCCCCGTTCTGGTTCCAAGGGTCTGTCTCTTTTTGCTACAGAAACTTCCCAGGACAAAGTCACAAAGGGATCAAAGTTTCAGTGAGCAAAAAATCAGAGGAGCTTCTCAGACATCCCAGCGCCGGCATGGGTTAGAAAGAAAGGGGCTGGTCCCCGAAGAGGAGCTGCCACTGAGGCAGTGTCCCTGGTCAGCAGACACAAGGCCTGAAAGCACCAGCGCTCTCAGTGGTGAACAGCCTTTGGCAGCCTCTTGCAATTTCTGTTAGTGCAGCACGAGGAGGCTGAGAGCGAGTTGGATTTATGGAGCTTCTTTATGCTGTGTCCCAACAGCCAGGACAAGGAGAGCAGTGGCAGAATTGTGTGGGGAGTGAAGCTCCCCACTGCCTGACCTGTGCAGCCAGAGTCGGCTCCTGACCAGATTAGCCGTGGTAAATGTGTGCGTGCATCAAAAGGGTTCATTTAGTGAACAGAGTTTACACCTGGAAAATCAGGGCGTGAATAACTGCACTGAGTGTTTACCCCATGTATCTCTTCGCTCACAGGTACCTGCGCTCGGAGCGGAAGTTACCTGAAGGTATGTCACCCTCCCCATCGTGACCCTGCGGGCCTTAGGCAATGGCTGATGTTCTGTCCAGGGTTGCAGCTGCCTCACTCACCTCTATTTGCAATGCAAACAAAACCTGCAGCTGAACTCTGCCTTGCCCTTTTAGCACCTTGCAGATTTTTACTAGCTCAGGCTTCTCCTCAGTCACTTTTCTGTCCTTCGGGGTTGTCCTCTCTCAGTGGTGTGGCTCGGTGTCTGCTGGTTTGCGTTAATAGCAGTGCTCTCTGCAGGTCTTTCAGCTCAGTCCCAGAAAAAGAACAGAAGCAGGTTGGTCCTGACCCGCGTTCCTAGCTGCTGTCCCACAGTAGATCTGCAGCCTCTAGCAAACAGTGCCTGACTGGGGGACAAATGTGTGGAACGGGTTTAAGCACAAAGCTGTCAGCTGTTTGGGCAGAGCACAGGAGGAAGGCCCACCCAGGCAAGCCCCTGCTCCCTCAGCAGGCATCTGGAGTGTGTTTCTTCAGTGCTAATTCCCACATCACTATAGGATTTGAATGTGTCACAGCAAATCAGTTTTAATTCCCTGCAAGCAGCAAATTGCAGACCACGATCTCATGGAGAGGGTATGAGCCAAGATGACAGAATGCCCTTTAACTCAGCTGTGACTCTATAGTCTCTCTAATTCCCCCGGCTATGAAAGAGGAAAATTAATGCCAGCTTCCTTCCTAGGACCTCTTCTTTGTTCAGCTCTGGGATGCAGCAAAGAGCCGTGTGTCTGCTGTGGGCAGTACAGAGAAACAACAAGGAGCTGCAGTGGCAGATGTCACTGGTAGATGTCAGGCCTTATCTCGACCGAACCACCTGCACGTGCTGTTGGTGCAGGTTTGCTGGATACACCGTGGTCCTGAACGAAGGCTGTGCCTCGAACTGCTTCAGGTTTGAGACACACTCATGAATAGACAACATTTCCAGTTCTCCAGCAGCATCAAGAGACTCCCGAAGCTATGCGAAAGCCTTGCTGCTCTGATTACATCACATCTGACATGACCTACAAACACCAAAGGAACGGGGAGCTCCCATGCTGCTGCTTACGCTAATCCTTTCCAAATATAGTTCCAGTCTCATTGAAATTCCCAGTATTTATAATTCGATCTGGCAGGCGTGCAGGGCCGTGCATCAGAGGGGCTTAATGGAACAGGAGCGATGCTGGGACTGAGGCTGTCTGGGTGCACTGAAAGGCATGTTCAGGCCATGGCAATGGGCTGCTCTCCTGTTGGTTAGCAGGAGCTATTTGTGGGTGAACCTGTGTAAGCCCATGTGATCAGGGAATCCACAGAAAAGCTCTCTGCAAATGCAAAAGCCAGCTAAGCCCTGCATTGCCTCAGTGATATGCAAATGAGCACCCTAAATATCCTGCTTTGCTCTCTAATGCCTTCAGCCAGCATAAACACAACAGGCTTTTTATAATCGGTACTCGGGTTCTCGGGCCAGGCACAAGCAGGCAGGGGCTGGGTATGCATCCACCCCTGCTACTGAGCAGCACTCCTCCAAAAGCACCGGGGTGCTAACGTGCAAGAACCCCCTCACTGCAGGCATACGTGCTGCAGAAGCAGGCGGCTTTGGAAGCAGAAAGCCAAGCCGAGCAGGCTGCGGGCTTCGGGCACTGCTATTCTAGGCCTAATCCACCGGCTATATTGATCTCGCCCTTTCTGCCAACCTAGAGAGGTTGTATTACACTGCTAATCCCAGCCCGCCCAGCTCACAGTCACAACAGGCTCTGAAAAGCTTCACCTGCTGGTGTCACAGCAGTGGACTCATCAATGGCAGCACTTCTCTGACCCTGCTTGGCAGTTCAGTTTCTCTGAACCCTTTTCCATCTCTCCCTGGACTGTACATTCCTCCCCTGCTTCACTTCATCTCACCTTCCCATGCGGAGCAGCCTTTGCTGTCAGCATGTGGAGATCCGTGTCATATCACTAACCCAGAGGACTCTTAGGTGCCCTTCATTTTGTGAGGCTCGAATGCCATCGCTTTGCCTGATCTGACCGACGGGGGCCCAGGAGGTCAGACTGGTCAGTGCTGAAACCACTCGCGGCTCTTTTGAGCCCGTATTGCTGAGCTTTGGGGAACAAAAGGGTGCAACTGCTGCATGAATTCTTATTTCTTAAGGAAACAATTACGAGGAAAGGGAGAGCACATTTTGTTAACAGAGCAGCGCAGGCTTCCGAAGCTGGCGGTGGG
>NW_010406003.1:1308-2788 GCF_000710305.1 Buceros rhinoceros silvestris | reverse complement strand
CTTCCCACCTTGTCCTTAAGCCAAGACCTTCTTGCTTGAACCCCGTGGCAGATCAAGTACGGGGGACGTGGCACGTTCCCGGGGAGCTGCAAGGGGTACAGGGCACAAGAGCCGAGTTCAGAGTCCCACCACAGACAAGCTCATCCAGCTGCAGGAATCCCAGCCCAGAGTCCGGTGTATCCCTCCCCTCCCACCCTAAAACCCACATACACGAGTGTCCAAGTCCACACATCCAGGGAGGGTTGGGAGCTACAGGTGGCTACTGCAGAAGTCGGAGAGGGGGAAGAAGGTTGGTGGCCAGTGGTTGCTACAAGGACGAGCTGAACAGGTTCAACGTGGAGGAAGGAGGAGGAGAAAAACCCAAAAACAAACTCAAAAGGAGGCAAAAGGGGAACGCTGGGATTCGGGGGTCGAATGTCTACCTTCTAGGAAACAGCCAGCACAGGAGAGGAAAGGGAGAGTTGGTGTTTGGTTTGTGGGGGTGGTTTTTTTGGTGTCACTCACGATAGAAAACATATTCGGTGTAAGAGGTCCAGATCCGGTCATCTGTCTGGTCATGGGCGAAGGCACAGGTGCCTGTGGAGTTACAAGCCACCATGTGGAAGCCAGCATCGGCCAGTTTATCGAAGGCTTGCTCCAGGAAGGTGAATTTGAGGTAGTACCTGGAGGTGTACCTCTCTGGGGGCCTGTCCGGGTCCCTGCTCTCATTCAAGGTATCCCCAAAGACCTCCTTGGCCAGCGAGGTCTTGCCGCACACCATGATCCGTGCCACCCTGCGGAACTTGGCATCCGTCTGGCTGTCCCTGCCCAGGGTGTAGGAGCCCCGGTAGCCAATGGTGATGAAACCTGCCCTGCGGACATCGGTACTGGTGGCACCCGTGCCGGTGGTGACGGTACCTCCGGGGCCGCTGGCCATGGCGCTGGGGAGCATGGCACTGGCAGAGGTCAGGTTGCGGGTGGCATCGGCGTTGGGGGAGAGCTCCTCGGGGTCGCTTTGGCAGGGGTCGTCTCCCAGTGAGTTCTGCTTGCTGAGCTTGGGGGCCAGCATCTTCACGAGCTCTGGCAGCATGAAGTACTCGGCCTCTCGCTGCAGACGGCTCCTCTCTGGGAAGTGGTCAGGCAGCACCAGCTGCTGGTCCCTCATGTAATCCAAGATGTAGCGGAAGAGGAAGCCGTCCCGATCCACGAAGAACCGTCCCTTGCTGTCACGGGCCAGGGAGCGGATGTTCTTCTGGGTGAACATCTCCCAGAGGAGCGAGCCAGGCACGCTGACCAGGGTGGGGTGGCGGGTGATGTAGACTTGTCCGCCCACATTGAGTTCAATGATGTCCGGGAAGGGGAAGTCCTCGCTGGGTTTGGCACAGCCCGCGCTGTCTGCCAGGGCCATAGTGAGCTCCCACCTGCAACAAAAAAGCAGCAACATGCCAATGTGAAGCCTGCCAGCCATGCAGCCCATCGTCCCCCCAACCCCGAGCCAGAC
>NW_010406003.1:369-1194 GCF_000710305.1 Buceros rhinoceros silvestris | reverse complement strand
CCGGATGAGGCCCATTTCTCCGGGAGTCTGGAATCAGCTCTCCTCTGCAGCCCCTGGCTCCAGGCATACGCAGCATTATTTAACTGCCCCTTCCCTTCCACGGCACAAGAAGGGAAGGGCATGGCCCATGGTCTGAACATGCTGTCTCCACCTGCAGCCCACCCAACCAGCAGCTCCCAGGGCTGGGGCTCAGCACCTTTGCCAAGGAAGGCGCAGTGACACCATATGGATGTTAACAGGAAAGCTGGGACTGTCACACCCTGGGTCTGACCGGCGTCCCGCCCAGCCCAGCATCCTGCCGAGCATGCCAAGGGAGAACCGCATTACAGCACGGTGTCCCCTGCCGAGCTGGAGCGGGGTTTATGGCCCCAGCAAGGAGCACCCGCAGGTCTGCCAGGAAAGCAACACTAGATACTACTGTGAAGGACAGAGTGACGGAGCCTCTTGGAACTGCTGCTCCATCCCTGCTGCTGGAAAGTGTTCGGGAGAGACTGAGAGCAGGTGGGGGATGGCAGAAGCTCTCCAAAGGTCTGGGACCAAGACAAATACTGGGCTCCTGGCACAGCCCCGGGCCAGGTGTCATGGTTTTATACATTCTCCAAGGCAAGCTGATCCTCAGGCATCTCTCGACACTGCGAATCAGTGCTTACATAAACCTGGCTCAGCAGACGGACTCTGGATGCAGCCTGGCCAAGCCATGCTCAGTACAGGGGTCTGGGAGACCACCGAGAGCAGAGGCTGCTCTGTGCCACCCCTAACGCCTGGCAGGTTGACCTCGAGCTCAGCCCACTCCCCGGGGTGATGTTAGTGGGGCTGCTCTGAAGT
>NW_010406003.1:0-287 GCF_000710305.1 Buceros rhinoceros silvestris | reverse complement strand
TGCAGAGGCTGCCCGCACACCCCGCGACTGGTCCCACAGCCCAGTGAGTCTCACCCCTGCTTGTGCCCGGCTGCACCGGGGCAGCACGAAGGACCCTAACACAGACTGCAGAGGAGCTAAAGGGCCAAGAGAAAACTCTGCGAGCACTTTCGGGCGGTGGGGAGAGCTGAGCCCGCATTCCGCGGCCACCCCCTCCCAGCGCAGAGGGATGCTCGGGGAGAATCGGTCTGGAAAGGAGCAGCCTGGACCAGCCAAGGCAGAGGCTGCAGAGCTCGGACAGGGCGAGG
>NW_010406002.1:4912-5286 GCF_000710305.1 Buceros rhinoceros silvestris | reverse complement strand
ATATATATAAAATATAACATTTCTGTACTCTGTCACATGATTTTAAGTAGACTTTCCCCATCTATGTTTGCTGCTTATAGGATTTGCAATTTATGTTGCTAAGAGGACTTCTAAAATAACATATTGATGTCTTGTAATGAGAAATATACATAATGATCTCCAGGTTTCAGGCTTAGGAAATCTCTCCCTTTTTATTATTTGGTGGACAGTGAAACTGCTGACACTAACTTTGACTTTCGTCTTGACTTAATGGGAAAGGAAAAATGTTGCTTTCTTTCCAGGTCAACATAAATTGTTCAGATAAGTGACAAGGGGGTGCCAGTGAAGGGGAAGTCACTTGCTATTCTTATTTTTGCTACTGATGTGTCCGGTGC
>NW_010406002.1:3705-4732 GCF_000710305.1 Buceros rhinoceros silvestris | reverse complement strand
CCCCCAGCTTTTCTTGGAAGCTGTTAGATGGAACATTTTGTAATGGATTAACCTCTAATAAAATACCGAGTGACTAGAAAACTTACAGGCTTTGTAATTAAAAGGTTGGGGTTTTGTTTGGGTTTTTTTTTTTTACTTTTAGGAGCAGTTTAATAGATATGAGAGAGCAATCTATGCAGCACTGAGTGGAAACCTCAAACAGGTATGTCAAGCCGCCTTTTAATTGGTGTTTGGTAGTTGCGCATTTTCTTTCTCTTGCATGACAATGATATCATCAGGAATACTGAAGTTACTGGTTATTGTACTTTTAAAGGTCTAGTAAACAGGACAGTAGCAAAAATTGCTGCTTTACTAGACGTTCTTTATAGGATTGATGTGCCTTAATTAAATACACAATAGGTTTTTTTAGTATTAGTCCTGCTGGCTTTCGGTACACACAGTTCTAATGTTGTTGGTTTAGTTCTTTTCTAGTTTAGTATTAAGAGCCTATGTAGTCACTTTCCTGCTCATAAACAGTATTCTTATAGACAAGTGGTGCATCCAAAGTTTATTCCATGCCCAAATGTCACTATCAATAGGTTTCATGCTCTGTACGATGCTCACTTTTTAAGTGCTTCTCTCTTTTTATTAGTTCTAATCCTCCATTTAGTATTTTTAAGAATGATGAGGATCATTGCAGACTATCATACGAGTTTCCTTGCTGTTATAGTGATCAGTGGTAAGCTTCTACTACAGGAGATTGATTTACTGACACCTACCCGCCACCTCCCATCCTCATATGATGTAGTAGAAATAAAGATAATTCAGGAAATAAAAGGAAAGGAAATAAGGAATGTTTTGGGGTTTTACTCATGAAATGCAGTGTTTTCTCCGGAACTTGTCCTGGGGTTTTACTGCTGAAATAACCTAGCAAGATTGAAAGAGCTGGATGTAAAATTCTTTATATCACCACAGCAGAGGTAGTCCCTTCCTCCTGCCCTCACTACTGCACTGGCAACCATGGCGTAAAACAGTTAGACAAAGTGAT
>NW_010406002.1:0-3602 GCF_000710305.1 Buceros rhinoceros silvestris | reverse complement strand
CCTGCTGAAAAAATGATCAGGCAGAAGAGTGGATAGTCTTAGTCTGGATTGGTTTTCTGAGGTGGTACACAAGCAGGAGAACGGTGCCAGAGTGATGCTGCCTCTGGAAGGAGGATAGGATGATTTCTGTTGACTGCCTTTGATATAAAATAACCAAGGAACTAGAGCATTATTCAGTGAAAGGATTTTTTGTATCCTGCTTTGATGAAGGAAAAGCTACTGTTCAAGGTGGGTATTAGCCTGCTTTTGTGCTTGGAAATCTGATCTTAATTACACTTGCTCTGTTTGGATTCTGATAGTTCTCCATTTCTTGATAATTTTTGCTCCGCTTTTTTTAATATGTAGCTTCTTCCAGTTTGTGAATCCTGGGAAGATACAGTTTGGGCATATTTCAGGGTCATGGTGGACACTCTTGTTGAGCAGGAAATAAGAACCTCAGTAATAACTACAGAGGAGATGGAAGAGCTCCCTAGAGATTATTTAGAAACAAAGTAAGTAAAATTATGCTCCTACACTCAGCAAAGGACCCTGTATGATCTGTTTGGAATATTCAAGGTAATGTTTTTTGCCTTTTCTCTCCTTTGAAGCTGGACTTCTGAAAAAGTTTTTGAAGAACTTCAGGCAACAGACAAAAAGGTACATATTAATTACAGTGTTTTCCCTCACTGTTTACCATTTTTAACTATGCACTAGGTTCTAATTTTTCTACACTATTTAAGGAGATGCTCAAAAATGCTCAATGATTGATGTATTTGAGGTTTTCTACCTCTGTAAGATGTACTTTCTCAATCGAAACATTTCTATATGCTGCCACCTTTTAATGATGAAAAAGATATGGGATTTGTCTTGCTTCATATCTGCCAATCTAGCTGAGTGTGCTGAAGAAACAGCTGGCTATGAAATGTTGTCAGAAATACAAAGCAGAGTAGTTCAAACACTTTGATAAAATGTGCAAAGACAGGCCTTTCAAAATTTAGAAGCATATTTGCTTAAACAGACTCTGTGTTTTTGTTACTTTTGCATACAGGATACTTCATTTAATATGGAATATATAACCTAGGTATTAATTTTGTAAAGATTAAATTGAAACTACACTTTGGAATACACATCCACGTTTATCATACTGTTAAGACAAAGACCTGTTAACAGACAGCTCAGATATTGATGCAGTCAGCTACAGATACACCCATCTAGTGCAATCCTCACCATTCAAATGCAACTTCACAGGTGCATTTGAATTGTATTTCATGCATTAATTCCTCTAGTGGAAAAAAACCTCTTCCTCCTCAAGTATATTCTGCAGGCCTTTTCTTTAAGGATCTATACACATTGTTACTGCTTCTGTGACTTTGTAGAATCTGTTCTCTGTAACATCATTATTTATTTTCATCTTCAGAGCAAAAAGCCCTTAGCCTTGGATCTCCTCCATGAAAATTACCTCCATAGATCTATGTCCTGGTTCTTTCTTTCAGTTTGTCAATATTCTTGTAGCTTGACATTGAGATAGCAAGTGCCTTTTCTCCTGCTCTTTAAGCAGAATACCCTTTGAAATGGGATAGCTTTTTTTTTCCCCTAAGGAGCCTTTGCTTTATTTGTAAGTTTGCTTTCTCTATACATTGTGCTGTAAGATTTTATTCAAAGTTTGAACTTCCTTTTTCTCTCCCCAGAGGGTTATAGAGGAGAATCAAGAACACTATCACGTGATTCAGAAATTCATTATACTGGGAGATGTGGATGGTGAGCTTTTCATTTTTAAATGTCAACTGACTACATTATTTCTAGTGACCTTTCCAGAAACTTACATGTGAATGGATTTCAGAAGCACACAGCAGGCAAAGTCTACCTAAAAGCTAAGCTGATTCTGTAATCAAGAACTGCAGGGAATTTCTGCAGTTTGACATATAAGGTAGTTTTCAAAGAAGTCATGAAATCACGTAGAAGTGTCAGACTATATATGAGACTATCGCTATAACCTTCTCTGAGAAATGACAAAATCCATATAGCAGGTACTTAAGCCAAACAGCTAATTCGTTCCAAAACTGTTGCTGTTCTATTTTGAGGCTAAATTACATTTGTTGAATAAATGCATAATTTTGAAATATTTTTTTTCCCTGTGATATGGCTAATAGCAGCATTTCCTTGGTGGCTATAGGTTTGATGGAAGAATTCAGCAGATGGCTTTCCAAAGACAGAATTGTGCTCCCAGGACACCTCCTGCGTTTCATGACACATCTTATTCTGTTTTTCCGCACTTTAGGGCTACAGACTAAGGTAAGTTCGCTTGCATTTGACTTGTTGTCATGGCAGGAGCTAGTCTTTGAAGTTGAAACTCTTATGTGTAAATATATATAAACTGCATGCAACAATGGTAAACTGCTACCAGGCTGATACGGAGCTGCATTCTTAAATATAGTGTATTTGTTGATATTGGAGCCTAAACACAGCAGTCAATATTATAAAAGAGCATCCACCTCACCTCCAGTTCAGCTTTAAAATTTTTTTTTTTGAGGATGATGGATTCTACTCATAAGCCCTTTATTGAGAAGGACCTGACTGGAACTTCAATGTTAGTCTTATTCATAGCAGCCAACATGCTTTGAATATAAACAGATCTTCTACACAGTCCTTGGAACTGTACCTATTGCTGTAAGCTCATAGATGTTTTTGTTTGAGATAATTTGTACTAGCTGAAACTCTTTTGTATTTTCTCATAAATACATACTAAGCATAACCTGCTAGCTACCTAGCCTATTTTTCCTGTATACGCAGATGGATCATATAGCTGTAGCTACTCTTTTTGAAGGCAATCACAAGTAATTAGAAGCTCTCCTTTTCTACTCTTTTAAAATTTAGAAGTGCTTACATATTAAATAAGTTTCTGAATGTAACCTATTTTGGCAAAAGACAAATGTGTGTTTTCATTTAGATGATTTAAATACAGCTCCCAGTTATTTATGTTTTTTCATGCCTCTAATTATTGCTTCATTCCCTTGTAGAAATTTATTTTGAAGTCATTTAACACTTAGCTAATTAAGAGGAACTTGTCTGTGTACATAAAGATTTTTTTTTAGTCAGACTCAAAATTTGATAGAGCAGGTCTTTAAACTAAAGTGTGGTAGAACTAGTCAGTCGTTAGCATATGTTTATAAGAGAGGACAAAAAAGGTGCAATATCCTACATAAATTCCATGGGGTATGGATTGTGAGTTATGGTTGATTACAGCCTCTAGAATTCTGTGAATTTACTGGAAGATTACTTGATCAACTCTCTGTAGACCTCAGAGGGAAGAAGCAGTTGTGCCAGCCTTTATGATGACCCTTATTTGGTGTTTGAGTACAATTCATATAGGTATATTCTTAGGTGAAGGTCTCTAATCTCATCTGCATATACAAAACTAAAATGATAGTTCTTCGCAGTAACAAACACTTGAGTCTTAGCTAAAGCAGTCATAAGTGCTTGGACCGCACTTTGGTTGTTTAGTGTGAGCTGCTACAGATGAGCCAGGTGATGGGACAATTAGAATTCTTCTATAATAAACAGTGCAGGTAGTGCACTGCAATAGTCCTCTCTTTGCCTGACGTTTATTATTATATATTAATATA
>NW_010406001.1:617-818 GCF_000710305.1 Buceros rhinoceros silvestris | reverse complement strand
GTCAGGGCTCAGCATGGTCCAGCACCACTAACCACTGGTCCGGTGTCACTGTGTGTGTCCCTGAGCACGGAGCACGGTGTGGCTTGTGGCGCGGGCGCCGCTGCCTGGGCTGGCTGCACACGGAGGCCGCAGGAAGAGCCGTCATGTGCTGTACCACGGAGCGGGAGGGATGTCCGGTGTCCTCCACGGTTTTCCTCACGC
>NW_010406001.1:0-259 GCF_000710305.1 Buceros rhinoceros silvestris | reverse complement strand
GCGGTCACCCTCTGTCTCTGCCATGTGTGGGCACAGCTGTGCCGTGGTTCATGAGCTGATGGCACCGGAGCTGGCAGCGCCTGAGCCCCCCTGGCTCTGTCAGCCTTCGGGACCTGGCACGGGCCAACCTGGGTGGCCAGCAATGCCTTTCCCTGACGGGGGTATTGGAGGTGGCTGCAGATCATCCCTGTTTTCCCTGAGAACACAGTTCTGTGCCATGTCCCTAGAAGAGGCTGCCCTGCGCAGGGCAGTTCTTCCC
>NW_010406000.1:0-679 GCF_000710305.1 Buceros rhinoceros silvestris | reverse complement strand
CATCCTGACCCCGTGTTCCTGGACGGGGAGGGGGGTCGCATCGCCGCACCCCCAGTGCTCCCAGTGCTGCCTGCATCCCACCCGCCTCCCGGCCATCCGCTCATCCCCGGCCAGCGCTGACAGAGCACCCAATTGGTCGGAGCTGGGGGCTCATCAGGAGGGACAGGAGCTGGTCACCTCCGAGGGGTTCAGCCTGACAGCGGTGGTTGGGGGGCTCAGCTATGCCCTGGGGTGCACAGCCAAGGGCCAGCAGCTCCTGTGCTGTGCTGTGCGTCCTGCTGTGTCTAGTAAAGGTGTCCCCAAAGCACTGGGGTGCCAGGACGGGTACAGCAGCACTGGGAGTCGACCCTCTGGGTCAGGACACCCCCAAGCTAATAATCACTTTAATTATTAGGCACTGTAAGCTTTCATTAGCAATAACGCTTTAATTCAGCATCGCTAATGCTGTAGAACACTTTGATTAGTCGCATCATACACTGAGCAGAGGAAGGTGTGGAGCACCAGCTTGCGCAGAGCACCCACAGCCTCGCCCTGCCTGGCCTGGGGCTGGGTGGAGGTGCAGGTGACAGTGGTGCAGGTGGCGGTGGAGGTGGTGGAGGAGGTGGCAGTGGTGCAGGTGGCGGTGGAGGCTGCTGGGCTGGCTCAGTCCTCTCTGCCATCAGAATGCGGCCGCGGCAGC
>NW_010405999.1:0-1568 GCF_000710305.1 Buceros rhinoceros silvestris | reverse complement strand
CTCTCCAGCCGCTGTCACCAGCGCCCCCAGGGCCCTTTCCCTGGGCAGCTTTCCAGCCGCTCGTCCCCAAGTCTGTAGCTTTACAACCAAAGCAGCTTTATTTGCTAATGATCTTGGTAAAAAGTGCATCCGATGGGCTACGTCAGGAAGTCGGGGAGACCACAGTCCCTTCAGAGCACAAGCGCTTGGCTCCGACTCCTTCCACAGTATTAGTTTCCCTAGCAAGGCCGTCACAGACATCACTTTTTTTTGCTCTGTGCTAACAACCCAACAACCCCAAGGTTCCGAAGCCGTGAGTAATGTCTCACGTAGCACCGGGCCTCTCCTCCACCCTCACGCTAAGCTCAGTAGTATGTTGTTCCTTCCAGTGCACTTACATTGGACCAGCTGGTTCGTCGTCTGCAGCGGGAATTCCGATGTGATCCAGGGAGAGACAAGGGAAGGAAAGAAAAAGAGCATCAGTCTGTGCCTGCCACGCCAGCAGACCCGCGAACAGCAAACGGCTCTATCTACAGCTCAGGCCATTCCGCTCAGGAGTGCAAAGATCATGGAGTTACTTGTCGGGAGTCAAGTTTTAATGGCAGGTATGTTGCTTCGATGGTTTTAGTTAACACTTTGAATGCTTGTCATGAAGAACTGCAACTGTAGCGGACAGATTGCTGCAATATGGTCAAGACTCATCTTGTCCCCAAGTTCCAGTGGTTCAATCTCATAAATAGATGAGAGGACAAACCAACGGTTCAGTTGTAAAATCCTGCTGGTTGTTTTCTTGTATTGAATTTTTTTTTTAAAGCCATTCTTCAACTGCTGATGGGCAATTACTGCTATATGCAGCACAGCGTGAATGTGCCACGTGCTCATCTGTCCCCACGGGTGACGCAACCTCTACGTGTCCCATTTTTCTCTACGTCTAATAAGACCGGACCGGTTTAGGAGAAGGTTGAAGGTGCAACGCTTGGCTCAAGCGCCCAGGTGCAGTCCCTGGGCAGCGGCAGGCGCTGTGCGTGCGTCCCACAGCTCAGGGCTCAAAGCACCAGGGAAGGTGAGGGGTGTTCTAACACTCCAGACACAACAGACTGCAGCGAGAAGACTGGCAGCGTTGTACTGCCTGCGTCCCTCACCAAAAAGAATTGGGGGAAAAAAGTCTGCCAATGAGTAGCGTTTTGCATTAGCTTCTTTCACGACCAATTGAGCGGGTTTTTTGATTTCTAAACCACCTTATTTTGCTCCCGAGCTGCACTACAGAGGACAGAAGTGCATTGAAACGACAGCACAAAATGCAATCCAAAGAGTTAACGCTCCTCTGGAAGTTTTTTGGGGGGAACCAATTCAGGACCTGCTGGTTTTGGCACTCAGCAGCTGCTGTTCCCGCCTTGTGCTGGAGGGGTTTTTCATTGAAGTCTTTAAGAAACTCTCAGCAGGATTCCACAAGGGTGCATAGTGCACATGAAGCAGTTATGGAAGTCACAGTCTTAACAGTGTAGGCATCCGCATGAGCACACGCCAGGAGTAATGTCGGTCAAGAGGGACATTACTCCACCTGGATCTTCAAGGCAACGGAGAGGCAA
>NW_010405998.1:11692-14363 GCF_000710305.1 Buceros rhinoceros silvestris | reverse complement strand
CCCTGGGGCGTCGGAGGAGTAAAGTCGCTGCGGAAAAGGCGCTCTCTCACCGGGCAGGTCTCCTCCCCTGTGCGGGGAAGGGCTGCGGGGCTGCTGCCGGCTCCACCGAGGCTCCTGCGTTTTGGGTTAATTCTGAAGTGAATTCGCTAATACAGCGAGCTTTGTAGGAACTTGCTCCTGTGGTCACTCGTCTGTGCCACTGGTAGTCTTAAATTACCTTTTTTTTCTTTTTTTTTCTTTTACTTCTGCAGAAACGTTTTAGTGAAATATCTCATCGCTCCTGCCTCCCTTGAGCCCAGAATTTGCATTAGATTGCACCAAAATGTTCCCTTGCAGGGAAGGATTTTGCGTCTGGGGAACTGCTCTGTGATGCATACGGCTTATGCAGTGCTCTGTTTAAGCTCATGGACAATGACAGACAACTTACTGTAAGAAACCGTAGCTGGGAAGAGAGAAACTGAAACGGGGCTTGTTATAGGGCCTACTTCTGCCTTCGGAGAGGAAAAAAAAAACGACAAAAACTCAAGGGTTATAACTGGAACAGAAAAAAGTCTTTGGTGTTAGCGTTTGTGATTCAGCCTCACACTACAATGGTTACCAGCAGCCTCATTTTCTTTTTATGGTCATCCTGGTTTCCTGGTTGCATGACACTTCCATTGGGCCGCTGTTCTTAATAATTTAACCTTTTATGAGATCGTTTTGATTTACGGTGTAGATTAGAGCAAGAGTGAAAAAGTACGATACCACCCATTGGCCATAAACTCCTTTGTACTATACGCAAAGGTCTCGGTTTAAAACATTGAGAAGGTTCTTTTTTATTTCCCCAGCCAGCTAGTCCTTTTCTCATTTTATTTTTACTTAAGTGAAAACTACCATTCAGACACTGTAACTTCTCCATGCTGAGCTATGCAGATTCTATGCTGATTTTGGATTCAATGCCTGGCTTGTTTGCTTGCTGGAGTCCTAACTCAAGTAAACTCTGTTGAAAATAGAATTAAAACCACAACTCAACACGTGCCTTGCCTCTGTTTGTTTTTGGTGTCTAGCCTGAAACCCAGAATAGCCCGAATTACTTGTGATTTCCAAAATGACCTTTGAAAATAAGCAATGGAATTTAAGACAGTCTTTCTCGGTTTGCCTCAGCGTCCTGACTTGTCCGGCTCATCAATACGAGCAACCGGAACTGAGTCGCCTGGGTGTTCCTTGACTTATCTGAACTACTCGGGGTTGTGCTGTACCTCCAAACACAGATTTTGAATCTGCACAAAGAATCTTTATCAAGCAGCTGGCTGACATCCTACGAACAGGACGTTTCTTCCTCTGCCATGACAAGGTTAGCTACCCAAATCTCTTCTGAATGAAGAGAACTAGTTCATTAGCTTTGGACAACGTCCGGAGGACTGGGGGGGTGGCGGTGGCCAGGCTGTGCCTTGTATGTACACTGCAGTCGAGGAACTGGTCTCCATCGAAAGCACAAAGCCTTAATTTGTGTTCTCAGTTTTTCCTGATCCTTCTCATCCTCAAGCGTATGAGTATCAAGCTTCCTGGTTTTGAAAAACAAGCCGTGTTATTATTTACTGCATTAAAGCTCCGAATATGTCTAGGGGTTTGTCGTGGTGTTTAAGAGTGCGTTGGGAATGACAAGCTGGCCAGCGCTGGCAGCCCTGAGTGAGGCTGGGCTGTGCTCCTGGCTGGCCGAGCTGCCCGCTCGCTGCTGGCGGAAGACTTGCTCTCCCTTCCCTGCCCCACCGCAGTGGATTCCTCGCGACTTTGGTGAGCTCCCTGCAAGGTCAGCTGGGTGCCAGGGGCAGCAGCAGGGCACGGGGAGGGCCTGAGGAGCTCTCGAAGCGAGCTGGCAGGGCAGCTCAGCTGCCTCCTGAAACCTCCCACCGCTTAAAAACAACAGAATAGCAGCAAATGTCTTAGGGTAGCTGCCATCGCTCAGTCAGATTCTTGTTAGAGATTAATCCATTTTATTTTTTTCCATGTGGGGCTGTTTTAGAAATGGAGGAATTACAGAAGTTTAGAGGTCTCCGATCACCCTTATTTGTTCCTTTCCAACACAGGAATGGAAATAATAGTCAAGGTAATGCTGCATCAGTTTCTTCCCCAGTGCCTTAGTTTTCATTAGGAGGCTTTGCCTTGAATTTGTCAGCTTTCCAAGAAAGACAGTGCTGGAGAAAGAATATATATATGTATATCAGCTGGAGACGTTAAAATAAAACCCCTTAAGACTCCTTAATAAATCCCATTTATTCAAGTATCTTACTGATCAAAGTCACAGCAGCCAAAATATGGATGTCCAACCAGTTTCTCAGTTTTCAGTGCTTGTTTCCAGGTTGAATTTTGAATTCTATTTAAAAAAAAATAATAATCAGACTTTAATTATCCAAGTTGACAAATTAATTATCCAAGTTGGACAAAACTACGGACAGGCTTAGTTTTGTTTTAATATGGAGCTTTTGAGCCATATAAGGGTTTAGGATTTAGGATCAGAAGCAAGTTTGGTCTCAGAATCTGACATCCTACACAACGTAGACTGTAGTATTTGTAACTGAGATTATAACCTAGCTTAGTTGTGTTCCAGACAAAAAAGAAAAGTCATTATGGTATGAACTTGATTTTTCATTTCAGTTTGTGAGTTTTCCAACATGACATTGTTGGCTCTTTC
>NW_010405998.1:7912-11610 GCF_000710305.1 Buceros rhinoceros silvestris | reverse complement strand
CTTCTAAATGAGTTGATGATCATCTGAATCCCTTGGATTTCACCAGTCATTTACCTTTGCCTCTCCTGTTAGATAAACAGGGAACACTGGGCCGTGCAGGAGCAACCCTGGTAGGGTCAGAATAGTTGAAAAAGCCAAACGTGTGGGTTTTGTGATCATGCTCCCTGTGCATCATAAGGGGGGTAGCCACAGCATCCCACGTACCTGAACACGAGAATAATAAATGAGGGTTGGTGAGGGGCTTGCTCAGAGGTGAGGAAGTGCATCGCTCCAGGTATCCCCCTGCTCAAGAAACTTGGTATCTGCTTCGTTTTAAGGTACCGTTAGCAACTCCACTTTCACCTCCGTGCTCCTTGCCGTCCTGTACGTTCAAGTTTGGTGTTTCTCCCTCTTGGATCCTCTTCCAGGAAGCTCAGAACACCGAGGGCTTCCAAGATAAAGCAGTTTGTGCTCTTTGGTGTCACTTCTTACTGCATCTGTTCCAAGTTAGGAAAAATGGCCAAGGTTGAAATGGAGCTGAATAATTTTTAGTAGAAATGCATCAGGACTCCAGCTACTGCAAACTACCACGTACTTCCCTTGGCCGCTCCCCCTGCCTGGGAGAGGAGCGGGCCTGTGTCAGCCCAGCAACGTCCAGCCTTGCTGGTCCATTGCCTCTTGTCCAGGGAGGCGACTGCTCTGATCCCAGACGTGACGTGAAGTCACGGATTTCACCGGCAGCCTAATCTGATCTCAGATCATGCAGCCACCATTTGAAAACTAATACTGGAAGTAAGACTGGGGTTTTTTTTTGTTCTTCAGTTTCAGCCAGATCAGTTGCTGATTGCACAGCGTAAGGAATGGCATAGAAAATGTGCCGAGGAGAGAAAAGGATGAAAGCTGCTGTCACTCGGACTGCAGGTGAAAGCCCTGCCCACCAGGTCTTTTTCCATGAAGGCTAAAACCAAAATAAATTGCGATGGTTAAGGTCCTGCTGTCCCCTCTGCAAGTCACCACCTCCAGCTGCATGGTTTTGCCTCTGCTTTGCACCCAGTGCTGACGCTCACGGCTCCCCCGGTGAGCTAGATCGCTAGATCTGCCAGGGCTGGCAGAAACCCTGGGTAATTTTTCCCTGGAACTGCTTCACTGATGAGTAGCAGAAAATGAGGCAGGGTTGTGTGCCCAAAAGTGGGATTTGCAGCCACACCGGTTTAAATTGCTTTTAATTGTCACGAAGCCCTGGCTGCTCTCTCATCTAGCAGGTAAGATGCTCTTTAAGAAGGTTGGTCCAGGCAGTGGACAAAAAGCAAAGTGAACCCACACAGCTGTTTGCACTGCGGACAGCTCTGGAAGTCCACAAGTTCTAGTTTTGTCTCAGATTGAACTTCCAGAATTTTTAAACACAGCTTAGAGCCACCGTCTATGATGAGCTGCTCCTCCCATGCAGGCGGTGGGAGCTCCTGAGCCCCTGGGGCTCCGGCCCAGCGCTGATGGAACCCGGTGCTGCTGCCTGGGGGCTCCTCCTGGCAGCTCCTGGAGGGACCTGGCCTTGACCTCCCTGCAGTTGGGAATATGGGAGATATGATGCCACTTCTCAGGGATTCTCTGAAACAAGTTAAATCCTGTAAAGTTCTTAGGAATGTTTCGGTAAAGAAGTTACAGATAGGCAATTAGAAATAGTGATGGCTCAGAGATTTTTTTAACAACAGCATGACTGTGTCATGCGAGCCCTAGAGAGGAAAATGAGCTGGAGACCCTGGGAGTTTAGAGGGGACATTCTTGCTTCATTTGGTTTGTGTCACTTCCTGTTCCTCTCGGAAGAGTCGCTCATACCACCACCGTCAGGAATAATCTGTGGGCATGTACATGTGCGTGGAAGAGATACAGTGACGTGGACCACCTTGCGGGATCATGTCCTAGTGAGCAACGCTCCGGTTTGTGTGGCTTTTTCACATGCTGGAGAAAAGGCAATGTTTTATTTCATAAAACACACTGATGGGTGTATTTATAAATTTACAAATGTGTATGATATATACATATTATATAAATCATATTACATTTGTAAATGATGAATGTGTAAACATAAACCTTGTGTATCCTTATAAAACTAACATAAGTGAAAATGTCATCTTTTTGGGTTTTGAATAATTTCCAGATTTTGAGTTGATGGTTTGAGTGGTTGGTGGTTTGAGCTGTTCTGAACTTTCAAACCACTCACTCTCTTACAGCTTTTTGTGTAAGTAGATCTGAGAGGGTCTTACAGTCAGTGGCTGGTAATACTGTCCCCATTTTACAACAGGTAAACTAGGGAACAGAGTTGGTCCAATGTCCAGCTGCGGCAGTAAAGTGTAGAAACCAGGTCTCCTCTCTTTGCACTTTTTACTGAACTTCTTTCAGCAGTTTCTCAGTTTTTGATTCTGCTGGTTTTATGCAGAGTTGAGTGTACTCTGGGTAGGGTTTGTGGCAGAAAAAAGAAAAAAAGATGTGGAAAAATCCACATCTTCCGCTCTGAACTTTCCTTTCAAAACTGTACCCTGGATTTTTATAAGGTCTTTTATACAAATCTCACTATGTCTTACTTACTTGTTCCTTACCCGTGTCACAGTGGGCAGATCTGCATTTAAAATGTAAGGACACAGCTCTCATGATTTAAAAAATACTGTTAACTAAAACAGAATCATAGATTCATAGAATTGTTTAGGTAGCAAAGGTCTTTAAGATCATCAAGCCAAATCATGAACCCAGCACTACCAGGTCACCACTAAACCATGTTCCTAAGCACTGCATCTCTCTTTTAAGCCCCTCCAGGGATGGGGTCTCCACCACTGCCTAGGGCAGCCTGTTCCAGGGCTTCACAACCCTTTCAGGGAAGAATTTTTTCCCAATGCCCAAACTAAATTTCCCCTGGCGCAACTTGAGGCCATTTCCTCTTGTCCTACTGCTTGTCACTTGGTAAAAAAAGAGCGATCCCCACTCTGCTAAAATCTCCTTTCAGGTAGTTGTAGAGAGTGATAAGGTCTTCCCTGAGCCGTGGCTCGACTCATATTGTATATCCAGAATATACACAGTATGCTCTGTTTATAGTGATGTCAGGCACTTTGCATCATCAAATTTAAATAAGCCGTATCATTTCATGTTTGTAGAGTGATGGAAATGCACTTACAGTGGAAGACAGGCACATTTAGATTTCTGTGTCATGTTTTTGTTTGGTGGCCCCAAAACACTTGAGGAGGTAAAAGCTAGACTTATAAACAGAAAGCAACGCGAGGGAGTTACTGTGAGGCTGCAGCGAGACAGGGAACTATAAAGGGACCCCTATAAAGCAGGCTAACAAAATTAATAGTAGAGGAAAACCAATTTGCTCTATAGCTGAGACAGCTTTGCCAGCAGCAGCTGAAGGGCAGCAGATGACAAGTAAATCCAGAGATATGTAAATATGTGAACACTTACACTATATTTTCTGATGGACCAATTTTGCTTCTAGAGATTCATATGGCCTGTGAGACTCTGAACAAACGTGGAAGTTGGGAAATTAAACAGGGGGTCCCCAAAATAATCTCCAAGGAGTGCTCCAGATGCAAACTTAGGTCTGTGAGACTAAAGGTCTCAGACTTCTGGGTCTGTTCTGTAGAGCTAATGATGCGATTGGGAATGAGATTGTTTTCAGAGTGGGGGAAAAAAGGACTCTCTTTTTGTTCACTAAAGTGTGTAATTTCCCT
>NW_010405998.1:0-7782 GCF_000710305.1 Buceros rhinoceros silvestris | reverse complement strand
ATGTGTGTTCCCACCTTTCCCTCCTGTATCCGAGAGCTGCCATCTCAGTCTGCAGTACCCACAGCACTGCCAGCTTGCTCGAAAAGCTTGAAGAAATACAGAGAGTCACATCTAGGGAGGGAAAAGACATGTGTTTTAGTTGTGTTGGTCTGCAGAATCCATTTCACTTGTTCAGAAATTCGACCAGTCACAAGGCGTGCATTTGTGTTTCTCTGGGTATATAATTTACAGCTTGTGTGTCCTCTTATCATGTAACCATCTCCTCTAAGCCCCTTGGGAGGACAGTTACAGCTCCATGGCTTTTCACGTTGAGTCCCACGCCAGCTGACTAATCTAGCAGCTAGTGATAGCCAAAGATTGAAATGCTGATAATTCCTCTGCACCCCAGAGAGAGGCGAAGGAGCTAATTATACGTTGATTGTGTATCGGTTGAGGAAATCCCCAGATGAGGAGTTGTGGGTGTGTTTCACTTTCTTTGCACTACTTGAGTGATGCCCTGGGAGCAAAGGAGGGCAAAAAATTCAATTCAGCCCTAATTATTCATACTGAACCTGTGGCCCTCTTAAAATACGCTTAACCCAGGGAGCAAACAAGGGTGAGGCTTCTTCCAGGCTTGTTTTAAGACTGTGCCATTAAAGGCTGTTCCTGCTGGAGCGTCTGCCAAAACCCTCTTGGGTCTGTGTTTAAGGAGCAGTCCTGCGTGGAGGTCCTTCCCCAGCAGCGTACCAGGGTTTTTCTCTTCCTATCACAAAGCTGTCTGAAGCCTTTGGACCTGTTCCACGCCTAAGCTCCAAGCATCTTTGTTGTCTATCTGACCTTGCCGTATAATAGGCTGGAAACTTTTATTATCTGGCTTTTTGTAAGGCTGGTTTCACAATCTGGGTAACATAGGTTTCTCTGCTTCCCAGTTCCACTTCTGTACTGTTTATTATATGCAATTGTATGTCAGGTTTGGTGTTCATTTCTGTAGCTCCTGCCTACGTTTCATGCAGTTCTTCATCTTATCTGCAATTGCTATCTGTGCCCTCCATCAGATCATCTCTTTTTATTAGTAATAGATCTGTAGGGAATGGTAATGTCTCGTCTTGCCAGCAAACAGAGATTCGAAGGTGGAGATAACCTATATGCTTGTCTGCGGGATGTGAAAATAATGTTATGAATGTTCTTTATGAAAACCGGGTTTTGCACAGCTGCAGGAGTTTTCAGGTACTGTAGTTGGCCATCCTCAACCAAGTGACAAGTAGAACCGACAGTGTTGCAAGCCCATAGTTTACATCTGGTTGTAACTAATTGAACAGGAAAATCCTCAGCGTAGATGCCATTGTGAGGACAGTTTTCTTTAAATTATCCTACACTTTATTTGCTCCACTGTAACCTCTGATTATACCTTGTTTCCTCTTCCTATTTTTTCTTCTACTGATCTTGCATTATGCATAAACACTCTTCATAAGGAGATCAGTGAGATATTTGTACTTAATTTTTTATGTCTTAGATTTTATGCCCAGTACATAATGATCCATCTCAACTTGCGTGCTGTAACCCTGGCTTTCCAGTTCTTCTCTCTACTGCCAACAAAGCAAGTTTATTTTCTAATAACTTAAAGTACCTCCTTTTATCCTTAACTCTCTACAGATGCTTCCCTCCTTCTTCCTCATTAATTCAGATCTCTGTTTCCAAGGATCCTCTGTCTAGGATTGTGACTGTCTCCTTCTGTGCCATTTTCTTCTGAGATGGAAGGTGACAGGTAGCTGCTCTCATCGCCCTGCTATTCCTGAGCATCGCAGAGGAAAGCTCCCAGCTTGCCTAAAAGGGGCTCTCGGCTGTGCTTCTAACCAGTTTTCCAGCGAGGGTTTTGAAAACTAGTTAGGCAGTTTTCCCAGTGTAGACAGGCTCATAGAAGGACCATTAATTACTCGGCACAGGCTTAACCGTGGGCAGAAAAAGGGGGCTTTTGTGCGATTGTCAAACCCTCGCCATTATTTGTACATGTTGGTTTTGTATTTAATAGGATTACATGACTTCTTCGCTCTATATGCCAAAATGGATGGTTCCTTTCAGTAATAAAACAAAGCCAATAACCTGAAAGGAACCACAGCTCAAAAGCACAAACTTGACCTCTGATTGACCTTCACATTTACAGACTAAAAAGAACTTTCCTTTGAACAGACAGAAGAAGTCAGGGAGCCAGCAAGAACCAGGAGAAAATGGTTTTGTTGCTTTCTGATTACATTGTTTAAACCAACATACTACATGGTTTACAATACTTCATTACAATGTATTAGGCCCTGGAGGTGATTTAATGTCTGTTTATAACTGCGACTAATCTTGAAATAAACAAATGAATGTTTGGAAAATGGATGAAGCTGTTCTGCTGGAGACAGCATTAAAGGCATCTCTGAAGAGTAAATCATGGCTGTACAGCACTTAAATGCTTTTTATTTCTACCTTCAGTTGTATTTCAGCAGTTTTATCTAAGAGAATTAATCGTGGTGCAGTTAAAAAAAAATTCCTGATTGGTTAGGACTGTCTAGCAGCCATACATGCTATAGCAAATCCACAATTTAAAAACTGTTTAGCCCTTTAAAATCGGGGGGAAAGATAAACCAGAAAATGCTGTAGCATTACACTAGGCACCATGGTGATCTAAATTAAATCTGTTACAACCTGTTCTAATTTAAAATTGCTCTGTTGTGCGAATGAAGGGGAAGAGAAGAGTTCACTTGTTCAAAGCATTTTCATATGCCCAGAGAGATCTTTCATCAACCCTGCCTTTGCTTGTGCGCTGTACATTCCCATCTCCACTGCGCATCCCCTGCCTAACTGCACATAAACGTGGCTTCAGACGGAGCCAAGAACTCTTCCTCTGGTGGTCTGTTATCAGTTCTCATCTCTGTCAGCTGAGAACGAGCAATGTTATGAGCGTCATCATCGCAATGTCCAGCTGTTCTGACACCCAGGAGCTCCTCTGTGGTGCTGTAGGCGTGGGCCTTGCTAGAGGAGGTTGCTCCAGTTTCTTCTGCCAAAGGATGCTGTCCACCTCTGCTGGCAACTCCTCAGCCAGTCCGGCTTCTCTCCCTCTCCTGCTGCTAACCACCCAAGGCCCTAACCACGGCCCCCAGGCATTTCACAGCACATTTCTTGTCTTCTAACACCTGACTCACTCAAAAGATGTTTTGCATTTTCCCAAGTGACAGTCACTAAGCAGTTAAAGCCTGATCTGAGAGGAAAAAAACCCGAAGTCGGATAGCTCTTCCAGTCCCACCACCCACGCCCTTCCGGTCGCAGACTGGAGCGAGTGGGAGCTGGGGCTTGAAGTGGAAGCAGAAGATGACTTCTGCAGTGCCATGCCCGTGCAGCATATTGCCACCTAGTGCTGCGAGCACGGAAAGGCAAGATTTGTCCTCTCGCTCAAGCCCTGGACTCCTGCGAGACAACCACCGAAGCGCTCCTGACTCGGAAGGTCCTCTTCTGTTAAGCAAGCACTGCTTGACCTTCCTACTTCACCAGATCCTACACCCAGTATAGCAGGTTTAGGTCTCTGAACTTTGACATGCACTTTCTCCTGCTGCAGTTCATGCTAAATACCACAGCTGCTCTTTCTTAGGGCAGGGCTTTTAAAAGTCTGGTCCTATGGCAACACAGCAACAATTACGCTTCACATGGATGGCTACCTGCCGGTGTACCCTCCTTCCGTCGCTTCGTTCGCCACACAAACACGAGTGGCAGAAGTCTCCAGGATAATTTAGTTTGTTCAAGCTTGAAAAAATAGTCAACCCCACAAAAGAAAGGCCTGCTGAGGGGAAGGCTGCAGCATATACCTGCATATTCATCGGCATCTATCAACAAGTGTTAACTACAGCAAAAAATTTCTAGTGGTGCTTGCACCTTCCTAGGTGTCAAAGCTGACCACCCTTGTGCCACCAACACAGGCTGTGTTGGTGCCAGCTCACAGACCTCTTTGTGCTAACTGCGATGTCTAAATATAGACTAGCAGTGCTTTGAGATCACAGTTAAACAAATGAGAGCAGGCACTTTTTTGCGTGTGCATTTTCTTCCTTTGCCCCCGTGTTAATTTTTTCCCCCTGTACAACTCGTTACCATTATCTTAGCTCCCATTAAATCTTTTTTAGTGGTTGGCATTTTAACTTACCAGCTTGAGCTCTAGACTGTTGACACGTGACACTGCAGAAAGCAGCAAAATTATCATGGACTGAGTTTGCACAGTATTTTTTCTAAGATGCTGCATGATGGGAATAAATCACGTTGTCACCCTGACACGATCCACTAATGAAGACACACGCCCACTTGCCCTGCCCTCCTTCTGGATGTTAAGCGAGAACCCTTCCTCTGTCTTTTTTCTTCATTTCCAGTGTGGAAGAAGCTTTCTAATTCTGCACACCGGTTTGCTTCGCAATATTGCTGTTGCCTAATGCAATAAAAATCAGTTATGTAACTGCCTTTGCTAGGCTTGCAGCGAGCATTCACCAGACGGGAAGATGGCCACAGTGTCTTTCTGCTTCCCATTATGTCTCCTCTGTTCACTGTTATTATGCAATATGCTCTGCTTTTAGTATCTTTTTTAAAATAATTTTTCTTGACATCGTGTTTAGAATATTATATACCTATAGCCTAAGATCTTGCAAAGACAAAGCAGGGAAAAGAAATAAGCGCATCTTGATTTATTGCTGAAAGGGTTGATATTACAGCACTAGTGCCTCTGAGGAACAAAGAATCACCTACAGTTTGTCAGATAGTCTAATTTAATAGTCTAATACTCTAATTCCGAACAAAATTCCTAAAATAACCTGTGTTTGCAGATTACTGTGTGCTCTTTTGTTCTGAATAATGTCTTGCTTAGTGAACTACGTCTTATCAATCCACCAAGTACTGAGTGTCATTGTTCACCTCATTCACAATTCATCTTTTAATTAACATTATCACCGGCAAAATTCTATTTCGGTCAGCACAATTTGTCACTGGAATTGGCAGTACAGAAATAAAAGAATTACCATCTGAATTTATCTGAGGACGATGTAGGAGATGGTGACTACAAACCTACCTCATCCGGCACTGAAGAAGAAAAGAGGGAAACCATGTAAATTCTAATCTCTTAAACAATTATATTTGCAATGTAAGAAATCACTACTTGGGTCACCCGGTATCTGCTAAGCAAACTGTTCTATTAAAATTACTGACACTGCAAATATAAACGTGAATCCTATGCTTAGACACATGCTTCATTTAGTGGAAAGGGTCACTGACTTACGGGCAATTAGAGGTACAAATGTCTTTTGCAAGGTGATGATCTTAGATATAGGTAGGTAAGATCAATTTAACATGGCAACTTGCTGATTGTTTGCTTTAACAGTTAGACTTTGAAATTGTTACAACTTGTTTTAGAGAGCAGACAAGGAAATGAATGCTTTTAAAATGGTTTTTAACTGTGCCTGGAGATGAAACTTTCACAGAGAACAGGGCATATTTCTGAATGCTTCTCACAAGACTTGACTTTCATAACGATTGCCAGAAAACTCCATCAATGTGGGGAAAATTAAATACTATTTTATTTTTCTGAGTCTGTTAAGAAGACATCATATGCAATATTCTTCTATTTACATCTAAATGAACACACCGATACTAAACTGACTGCAGTTCAGGTACAGTGAACGTGCCACCAAACCAGCCACCTAAAAATCACACACACACACCCCCCCAACACCCCTTTACCTTATGGTTTCATCCATTCACAAATGCAACAGGCCCTGACGACAATCCCCTTCACGCTGTGCTCAGCTGGTGGCTTCGGCTACACTTGCATCGAGCGACAATCTTCTAGCGTGGAAGATCCTGTTGCATTAGTAGCTTCTAAAACAGTTTTCAGAAAGGAACCACCAGTCTCCACTGCCATAATTAATATTTGCTCAATTATGCCTATTGACATTGGGTTGTTAATGTATGCGGCATTCACTAAAACCACTGGAACCTCTTCAAGTTAATTGACCCTGTCAAAATACCATTTAAGTTTTGGTTTCTTTATTTTTTTCAACGGCAGAGGCAAGCAGGTCTTCAACAGGCAGGTCAGGAGGTGAAAGAGATATAGATACCCTTCATAACCGTAGTGGGTGGCGTTCTGCGGGCTATCTTCTGCGCTGGAAGCGAGGTGAGACCCAGAAATGTATCAGCCAGAGCAGAGAAATGCCAGCAAGGTTTACTTTTAACCCCGCCGAATCGTTACATTCTCTAGATTTCCTTTCCTCAATTTCTATCTGATAATAGACCTGGGAAGACTTAGGCTTTTTGGCAGAAGATAAATGCAGTATCCTCAACCTTAATTATCGTTCCTGAATTTGAATAATATCTTTGCTTATGAAGCTAATAGGCTAAAAGCTATGGAAAATTCTACCCAAATTTATAAAAAAATGATACCCAGGAGGTTGTTATGCTCCTGTTGAAATAATTCCTGCTTGGGTCATCCACCTTTCTAGATAAATAAGATGCCTTTCACATTACTAAACGCCAGGATTTCTCTAACATTTTCTTCATGCATCCCCGAAGGAGAGACAATTAAATCACACCCTCTGCCTTCTTCCGAAGAAGTGTCATGTTCTGTATTCCTTAGGCATCAACAGCGCATGAATGAGAAACGGCGTGGGCTTTACTGATCTTCTGAGGAATATATAATTATTTTCTGTGTTCTAAGAATGATTCCTTAAAAAGTGGCAAATCATATGAAAAAATACAGTAAAAAGTGTACACTTCACAGAGAAACAAAAGGAAATTTTGCTTATTCTTAGAATATTAGGAGGTGAAATTAATATTCTAAAGGCCATGCTGTTACCACTCTATGATTCCCTCCCAGCGCTGGCTAAACCCATCTTTTTCAACTCTTGCAATCAATCAGTCTTTCCAGACGTGTATGTTCCCTTCACCTCCCAATTCCCCAGAACTCCTGGACACGGTAAATGCCGTGATTTACGCAGGTTTCAGAAACAAGTGCTTATATAGTATGACTAATAGGCAGGCGAGCGCTGCTGCCCCCTGATGCAGGGAACGCTCCATCTCTCCGAGAGCAGCCAGGCAATGGCACCCAGCCCACCTTCCCCATCTACTAATACGTGGCCATAGGTGTGTTTGTTACTGCTTGGACAGCTATCGACAACACCTCGGTATTTAAATTATTAGTTGAGGGAAGAATGAAGAGAAGGATGGTGGATCCTTATCTCCGTGAAGGCTGACAGAGGGCGCGAGGTGGGAACAATATTTAGCTTGCGCGCGATGCTTAGGTCCACACAGGAATTCCCAGCAAGCACAGGATGGTGTGGGGTGAAACCCTCGGCGTGGCTCGGGCAGCCGCCCCACTGCTGCGTGGCTGCAGACACCAAGTTAGACGCGGCTGCTCGGTGTTTCAGCCCGTCACTAATTACAGCGGTGCAGCACCAACACGCAGACGAGCCCGCGGGCACGACAGCGGTACAACAGGTTTGGAGAAAGACCTCGTAAGCAGCAGAGCCTGTACTAACCGCAATGAAATGGAGTCACGGAGGACGGTTGTTTGCTGGTTTTGTCGGTGGAGACTCTTTGGTTCAGTGGCAAACCTGGGTCTCCACCAGGATGAAGGAGGCTGAGCCTGGCCCCTGGGGGCGCCAGGGCAGGGGGACGGCTGAGCAGCAGCGTTTGTAGCTTCTGCGATGTAGTAACATTTGTCTTAGTTGCCAGATTCACGTAATTTACTGAATTTTTAAAATTTGTGCTGGGTGCTGGGGGGGTCTCCCGTCACCTCGC
>NW_010405997.1:8746-13753 GCF_000710305.1 Buceros rhinoceros silvestris | reverse complement strand
GAGTTTTTCCACGCATCACTCCTCTTGTAAGTGGCGGGTGTGTCTTTTGGAGAATCTTCCCTTGGGGTAGATTTTGTGGTTTTGTGTAATCAGCCGTGTAGTAAAAATTTCTTCCACTGACATTCCGATTTCTGTGTGGGAGGAGCGCTAAACAGATTGATTTGTAATAAATTCACGTTCCTGATTACAATCGCTCTCTGTCTTGAGTGCATTCTCGCCACATCCTGACCCAGTCCACATGAAACCATCATTGTGGATTCCGCAACGACGACTCAGGTGTGCTGTCCCATTTGCTCGGTGCTCTCTAGAACGGGATGTTGCCTGAGCTCCTGCCAACTTCTCCAAGTTCAGGTCTTCTTCCCTCCATGGCTCCTTTCCCTTTTAATTAGTCCTGGCTTGGACTTTGCTCAGGTACTTCTTAGTCACTCTGGATCTCATTCAGTTTGACGTCACCTTCCCCGAGAGTCTCATTCCCCCATTAAACAAGAAGCTGAATCCGACAGATTATGGGTGAGCTCCAGCAGAGTCTCAGGAGCCTGTGCGAGGAGAAGACAGTCCCAGCATGGGCTGCACTCTCATCCCAGCTGGGTTTGAGCACAAAGCCCAGGTCTTCTTGGACTCCAGACCAAAGCACCGGAAGAATCTACTGTGTCACACCACTGTAGGTGGGGCACCACGGACATGCCTGGGACTTGGAGGAGATACTGCAGGGCCCAGAGCTGGGCAAAGGCCAATAACGAGGGCTTCAGAGTGTCCTTTTCCTCCTGTGTGTGCTTAGATTTATCCTATGTTTGGATGTAAAGGTCGTAGCAGCACACAGTGCTGTGGGAGAGAGAGGACCTCTGCACCTCTTCTCTTTGAGGGTTGTTACTGTTTTCCAAGAAAACCATCAGGGATAACAGTGACCATCTCACAGCCCTTCGTCAGCTCTTCCCCAGCCTTTTGCCGAGTTCCCTGTGTTTGCACAGGGAGGTGCAGTGACAACTGAGCTCAGAGACATGAGGCACAACTCCAGACTCCACCAGCTGGTGCACCCTGGAGCCAAACTAGTCTCTGAGCCATGCCTTCCCCCCTGTTTTTTTCATAAAGCCTTTTTCTAGCTCAAACCTTGTTAGCAGCTTTCTTGCTTTAATATCCAAAATGCTTTGAACAAATATTTGTTCCACTAATAACTGAAATTAATAAACTGTTTGTTTATTAACACACTAGGATGCAACAAAGGTTTGGGAGCTCCTTCATTTTTAGGATAATAATGACAAGTGAAGTGAATGTAGCGAGTGACATATCTGCCTCCTCGCTCTGTAAAACCCAGAAAAGCCTGATGCCTGAAAAACTCTTCCAACTCCATTAATTTTTCTGGTTTTCTAAAGTTTAGCCGTTGGCTTTGAGCTCCCCTTTGCTGTTTGCCCTAGAAGATCCAGACTGCCCCTTTATTTCCAGAACAGTTTATTTTCATGTTCACAAGTGGGTCCTAGTCTTCAGTGCACCTCACCTTTCACGCTCTCCCCTAGTTTTTCCTGCCACACTGGACATAGATTTGTGCTGACAGAAGTTTCTGTGTGCCTCAGTTTCCCATCTGCACATTTGAATTTCTTTTCACATCTTGATACTCACCTGATGGGTGTTGTGACCTGCAAGGTCTAGGAGATGAAGGCTTCAGAGGGACAGGGTGCACAAGGCTACCCTCTCTCCACGCCATCTGAGAGGTAGTACCGTGTGGCCTGGCTAATTCAGACCCACTACTGTGTGACTCGGTGGTTCATCCACCCTCTGTTTGAAACAAGCATCTTTCTGGAGTGCAGCAGAATAACAAAAATAAACCCGTGGCTCTCAGGTGGATTTCCATCGCTCCCCTTTTCCAGTGGGAATCGACTTATTTTGCAGACTAGTGTCAGTAACGAGCTGAGCAAATTTATAGCGAGGAAAACTTCCCAGCTCTCTAAATTATTATTGCAATGATATATTGTAAACCTGCGCCACCAAACAATTGGCTTCGTTGTTTTACATTTATGGCAAAGATGATTTAGACCTCAAGTGGGAAATAAAATCTGAAGATGTTAAGTTTATTATAGGAAAATACATTAAGAAGCCATCTTTCAGGCGGGCGGTGGGGGAGGCGAACGAACACCAGTGGTGGCTGTTTGGACTGTCTCGACATACACATTATTGTTTCACCAGTTCTGCTGAGTGAGCCTATCCACCATCTGAGAGTTGAAACGCTGACCTCTAGAGCTGAACTTGCCCTGGAAGTACGTTAGATGTCTGCCGTTCCTGTGAGCTGCAAAGATTTATCTGGGAATTCATCGTCCAGAGTCTGTGGTGTATGAGCCTTTGCCAGAGTCAAAATCAATAATTCATGAGTGGTCAAACAGCACTGACAAGATGTGGTGCGGGAGAGACAAAGTTCATTATTTGAACAGTTAGGGAGAAAGTCTCTTCCAGTAGAATATCATGGTAAAAAGGCAAAAAAATCCCCGGATAAATTCAATAGCAAATTCCAAATTTTTGACGAAAAACTAACCAATATTTTTTGGCCAGTGTGTTCCTCCTCTGAAATGACACTGTTGGAGTGAGGTTGAGGTTGTTGGTCTCATGATCGTGGAGGTATTAGTCTCCCACGTGGTGAGCTGCACCAGTCCATCAGGGTATTCGCGTGGTCACCAGCTGCAGCGTAGGCAACGGGTGGTGTGTGGAGCCATGACCAAGGAGCCGCGACCAGAGCAGAGCACAGGGACGTGAAGCTGCGGCAGCCCTGGAGGCAATATCACCACTGCAGAGCAGCCACGGGGAGCTCAGCGAGAACGTCGTGTTTCCATGGAGCATATGCACATTGCAGGCACACACAAAATTGGTTTAGACAATCCCCCAAGTTTCTTTCAAAACAGATTTGAGACAGAATTTTTAACGAGCCGTTTCTGTATCATCGCATCATCTGAACCTGCAGTGCCTTTCCTTCCTCCAGTGCCTACACTTCCAGCTCGCCGTCCGCCTGCTGAGCCTACAGCCATTTTCTTCTTGTAGTGGATTCTGCGTTCTGCAGAGGACATAAAACACGGCGCTCTCATTCTCCCTGTTCAATACTCAGCCCTCTTAGTCTTCCATCTTATTGTGGTTTTTTTTTGGTCGGTTTTTATTTTTTTTACAATAAAGAAAAAACACATGTACTGCCTTTGCTTTTTGTATATGGAAAATAAATGAGGAACCCGCCAGCAGCATGTACGGCTCTTGTATATGTTTAAGTGACACTAAACCTGCCTTTTCAGAGCGTGTTTTGCAAGTGCTTCCATTGTCTATTAAAGTCACTTACGAGCATTAGCAACACCACTCAAGGGTAGTTTAGTTCAGAAACGAGCTGTGCTCCTCTGTGGCAGAAGCAGCAAACAGGAGAAGGGAAACTGGTTGTGCGCTATAAAGCCCTGCTCGATGGAGATGTTATTCTTGGAAGGGTTGGCTACGAGGTGGGTGGGTAATTGATATTGCTGTGCAGTTTAAAAGGAGGTGGCCGTATCTGGCCGTACCTATACATCCATGTGGAGCGCGTAATTCAGCTGTCGCCATGCCGACGGTAGAGGTACCTGGGGCAGCGGGGCAATCAGAGCTGCAGGCCATGGCTCTCGTCTGTGGTTACTGCTCCATCTCCCCTGGCTGTGTGAATGCTTCGGTCCCTCAGCCCTCTGTGAAGGGTATTCAGAAACACCAAAGAGCTCCTGTCCAACCTTCCTGTACGGCTGCAAGGACTACAGTGCTGCAGGATAGGAGTTTCCTCCCTCATTCTGCCCCCCAGCTTGAGAGATTTTTGAGCGTCATAGCTGTCCCACTGACCCTCCAGAGCACATTGCCTTCTGTCCCCTGGTGAGGGGACTGTTCTCCTAGCTTGCCCTCCAAGAATTTTGGGCTGTATTGATATTTGAAAAGTGCATTATTGTGTATCTAGAACCCTTCTTCCTGACTCATGACAAGAACTCCTGGTAGAGCTTGATATGTCAGTGATTGCCCTTAGCCCTGTCACCTCAGACTCCCTGCAACAGCTTGAACTTGCACATGGGCTATGAGATCGGACTGCACCTCTCCTCTGAGCTTCCACGGCCTCTCCACAAGCTCCCACGTGTCCTCAGGCATCTCTGTTGCTCCACAGTTTTCCGCCTGCATCCCCACTTTGCGCTCCATGTGGGGCGGGTGCTCAGAAGTTGTCTCTAAGCAGGACAGGAAACGACTTGCTTGTTTGTGTGTTGCAGCAAAGCCCCTGGTGAGCTCTTTGGGATCTGAACTCTTTGTATGAGACTACAAAAGCAAGCAGAGCTGCAGAAGTCAAGGATGTTCAAGTGCAGGCAGTGATGGGGATAGGAGAAACCAGGCCTGTTCTGTGATAGGTGACTTGGCGATGACACCTGCTGGTGGCCAGCTCTGCTGCACGTGGGTTGAGGACCTTCTATTGCATGAAGATCTGTTTGGAAACTGAAGCTGGTGTTTGAGACAGGAGGTGGTTTGATGGCCACATGACACTGCTCCTCAGACAGATGGATGTCATGTTGCATCAGCAGTGGCATGTTCCTTACTCGATCGATGCCTAGATGAGTCCAGAAGTACTTGCATTAAGAGTTTGACTGTCTCTGCTCCAGACAGTTTGAATTTGTTGCAAAGCCCGAATATTCCGGAAAGCCATAAGAGATACCAGTGGGAAGATGCCACCAGCCCATTCCTGGCATGCACTGGTGTTGCTGTCATGTTCACTGATGTCCACCTAGCACGGACAGACTACTTGTGCCCTGCCTTGTTCATGTCTCTGACTTGTCCATCCACTGTAGGAGGTATCTAGATACAGCCCTTCCACCCCAACGGGATTGTCACTTGCTCAGTTCCTCTGCTTTGCTTCAGGCCTGGTCTGCCTTGGGTTTAGGACTGATTGTGCTGTGGGGCCGTGGCAGAACATGGCTTGTATTGAAGTATTTTCTTAGGAGAGGAGCCTCAAAATACATGATGCTAGAGCTGTTCCCTCCAAACCGCTCT
>NW_010405997.1:0-8618 GCF_000710305.1 Buceros rhinoceros silvestris | reverse complement strand
CGGCGGCACCTAGTGCTCTCCTACCATGTTATGAGGAGCCCGTGGTCCTACTTCTCTCTTTTATGGCTAAGTCATCTGTAATTAATTGCATTGTTGATGAAGTAGAGGGGCTGAATATGGCACCTGGGAATTATGGGCCTATGGGTATGGGGGTTTGTGTCAAGCAGAGTATTTGAGGTCCAGAGATCAGCTGCTTCACTCCAGGTGATCTAAAACCTACTTTGCTGCTGACTCTGACTTTTTTCTTCAAAGTTCTGGTCCTTCATGAATGGTGTAAAGCCTCAGGATAGTCACCGAGCTGCAGTGTCAGGCCGTCATACACAGTTTTTCATGAACGTGAGTACACTTGAAAACAGGGCAGGAAAAATCCTGGAAAATAAATATCAGGAGACGCAGAAGTGGCTGTAAAATTACCAAGGGGATGAAGAATCTGGAGGAATTTTTCCTCCTAACACAACATCTGGGGACACTGAATTCAATGAGTAAGAGGCAATTCTAGAACAAACATACATTTATCTGTCCCACATGGGGCAAGGAGAGAAGCTGGGTACCAAAAGAAGACACTTGAGGCCAGGAGTATGAACGGGCTCCCGTAAGGGATGAGGTACCTCCATAAGGGACGGGCCATCAGAGCTGCAAACTGAACCGCGCTGAACGGCCCCGCTTTGCCTGTCCTGAGCTGTGAGTTGCCAGAGGCCGGGAGGATACAGCACAAGGGGGAGTGCTCTGCAGCCACCCTGCTTCTTCACACGCTTTACTTCTTCACCTGCTGACCAACTGAAGAAAGGACTCAGGATTCAAAGGTCTTTGCTCTAAGCCAGGAATTCTCTTCTGTTCATGTAGAAAGGCCCTTCAGTGTCGTCACCTCCTGGCTGTCTCAGGCACTGGATTATCTCATTCTCTTCACGTACATCCCCTTCACGTGCAAGCTCTGTCTCAAAGCTGGCGAGGTTTCTTGTTTAATTTTTGTTTTTCTTTCTTTCCATTCACTACCATCTGTGAAGCTGTACCAGAGCTTCATTCTCCAGCTGTGAGGAAACTTCTTCCAATTTCCAGCCAAAATTTATGTCTGGTCAGTTTATAGCTACATATTCTTGTGATAATATTGCTTTTAGCTTAAATCACTCTCTTCCTCCTTGGAGTTTCCTCCAGTGAATTGAGAGACATCAATACCCCTCCTAGTCTAGCTAGATTAAAAAAACAAAACCAAGAACTAAAAAGCCCCCCAAACTCTTTATGCTCCTCATCCTATAACATTTTTTCTCTTCATTACTCATTATTTGAGGAATACTTGCTGTCTTTTTAGCCCTTCTTCAACATGAGTGACCAGCAGGAGCCCAGTAAGAGGCAGAAGGAGGAAGAGAGATGGCCCCTTCTCTGCTGGAAATACTCTCCTGATGCATTTTAGGGTGCATTTGAATATTGGTTACATGCATGACATCATCCTGTGATTGGATGGTGTATCAGGATCCACCTCCTTGGTCGCTCTTGTCTGATGAGCACCAGGGAAAGCAGTTCGTAGCCATCACAGCAGCCCTAAAGCAGGTGTGTGCTGTGTGCCTGCTGCACAGCTGCTGGAAACAGACTCCTGCTATCTCCTCAACGGTGTCCCACATCTTTCAGGGTGACACTGGGGGCAAACGGGATCACTGAGCCCCTCCCCATTCAGAGCACCTAGAAAAATGCAGCAGGGAAACCTTCTCTCCCTTCCTGTTGTCCTGCATCTGGGAGGGTGCTCAGTTCACCCCCGTGTAGTGCCAAGCCCATCCAGATGCAAAAATGCATAGTGAAGTATGTCTCCAAACACTGCCTGGGCTCCTCCCCAGAGGAGCAGAGCACTGGCAAGGGAATGGAATTTTCAAGTGGCAAGCCCTGACCTTGGTAAGTGGGGATCTGCGGGAGGAGGAGTGTGGAACTGAAGCCTGGGATACTTGCACCAAGTGTCTTTCACACCTTGTGAGTTTGAAGAAATTGCTGTTTCTGTAGGCAAGGGAAGCCAGGGCAGGGCTGGCCTCTTGCCCCGGGAATCTATGGTGAATCAGAGGTCCCTGACCTCTAACTCTTGGGAAAGATTTTTTCCAGAGGAAGCCTGCAGCAAACATCACGTGCTGGCTCACAGCTGCCATGGGCTTCTCCCTGTATCTCAGCCTCCTCATGTCATACCTCAGGAGGTATCACATACCTCCTCAGGTATTCTTTTGGTTTTCACCTTTGTTTTCTCTTTCCGGAGCTCATCACTTTTCTCTATGCTGAATTTTCTCTCACTCAATTTGCAACACTTCTCTTATTTATTGAGGTTAGTTCTGAATTCCAGCCCTGATCTCTGAAGCACTTGCTCCTTCCACCCACAGATTTTCAAGCGCATCTCTGGTCCACCATCCAGGCCATTAGTAAAATCACTGAACAGAAGCTGACCCCTGCAGGGCTGCCCTCACAGTGCCCAGCCAGCCTGACAGAACTGCTCTTCCAGCCTTGTTTCCAAGCGCCACTGATGCCTCTTTGTCTCCTGTATCCAGAGCTTCCCCCTTTTTGTTTAGTTTCATTGTCAGGGCATGTTCCCCTCTGGCCTCTGTTTTTATGGGCAGGTTTATTGAGTGCTCTCCCTGAGCAGATGTGCAGGCAGCCACAGGAAAACCCTTCGACACTGCGTTCAAACAGGCAGCTTCATAAATCACAGGTGCTGTGAGACAATCTGTCTCCTAAGAGCTGGATGCAGGAGGAGGCTCATCCACACCAATGGGATAAGGAGCATCTGCTGAGCTGTCTCACATCTTGAAAATGCCACAGAGACTGTCTGGTGGCACTGGGACTGTCGTCGACTTCATGGGGGAAGGGGCAGACAGGGCTGAGGGCCTGTCCTGCAGAAATGCTATCACAACCAAGTATTTTGGTTTTTCCTCCCAGCCCCTCTGTGAAGCTCTGTTCTGCCCAGTGGTGCCCCACGAGCTGTGTAGCAGCCAGACTCCCCCCAGCTGCAGTGATTTCTGCTCCGTAAATCTGTTCTGCTCTGGTCAGATGGACAGTACCACGAGCTGAATGAAACAAAAGAGCAGGAGCAGCATAGGCATCGTTTCTGAGCAGGTTCATCCATCCCTTGGAGGATGGGTTCAGGCTCTGTACCCTCCATACAGCGCCAGGAGCCTCCTGCAGCTCCCCTTGACTCCAGCAAGAACATTGTCTCAAAATCTCATAGGTCTGGGGTGCTACCTGGCACCTCAGGAACAGGCTCTGCTGGCATCAGGGTTACCGAGGGATATGATACAGGGGCAGGAGTGTGTGTCTGAATAACACAGACATGGAGGGTGGAAACGCCCCACTAAAAGCTCCAGTTATGCCCAGCCAGCAACTGTGCACTTGATATAGCAGCACTGGGGCAGGTCTCTGGCTGGTTCCAGTAAGAAGCCAGATCCTTAGCAGGCTGTTCTGCTATGCTAAACACCCATAGCAGCAAAACCAGAGTGGCTGCACACCGCAGCATCACAGTGACAGCAGGACAAGCTTTGTGCCATGCTCTACTCTTGCCTTGCACCCAAACTTCTGGGCTGCTCCTGTGGCTCCAGCCCTTTCTGCTTTCCTGGTAAGGAATGAAGCGGGATCTCAGCTTCTCTGCTCCAGCAGTGGGGAGGGAGAGAGGCTGAGGGGCGGCTGTCTTCCTCTTTCCCATGGGTAGAGCTCTGCTCCCCCAGCAAAGTGCACTCCTGCTGTTTATGGTGACACTGGCAGGGGTCTGTGAGTCCTTGGTGGGAAGGCGATGCACGACCCCATGGTGGTAGGCAGAGGAAGGAGATCGTGGGAAGGGGAAGGCGACTGCAGGAACAGGAAGGCTGGTTTTGGCTGGGGGACACCTTCCTGCTCCGGAGCTTTGCTTATGTTAAAATCCCAGGGGTTTGTGCTGACTTCCATGGACACAGGCTGGAAACCCTGTGTTAGCACGAGAGCAGCGGAAGAGCTGAGGCAGGTGATTTCTGTTAATGAGCCGTGTGCAGAGCGGCTCTTAGCAGTGCTCTCCTGAACTGGCAGCAAGAGGAGGAAGCACGTGTGTGCACCCATTAAAAATGAGAGTTGGAAAGACTCCAGAAGGAACCCCTCCATGTGGGGGAAAAAGGCTAAAAAGCCAGGCTCTGGGTCAGGACTAGAGGAAACGGCCTCAAGTTGCACTAGGGGAGATTCAGGTTGGGTATTAGGAAGAATTTCTTTACAGAGGGTGTTGTCAGACATTAGAACAGGCTGCCCTGGGAGGTGGTGGAGTCCCCGTCCCTGGAGGGGTTTAACAGACATGTCGATGTGCCACTGACGGACTTGGTTTAGGGACCCTGACAGTGCAGGGGAACGGTTGAACTCAATGACCTTAAACGTCTCTTCCAACCAGATGATTCTGGGATTCTGTGAAATCCAGACTAAGGCTCCAAGACACACAAGCTGTGGCAGCAGTGACAGCAACAACTTTTTCATCCTAAATGCTTGCAAGCCTCTCCCTTCCCACCACTTCCCTCCTCCTCACTGCCAGGCTCTAAATGCCTCATTATCCTCCGATTGTATGTGGGTCAGGCTGTGAATGAGATCTAAGGCGTGAAAGAAACAGCCTGAAAAGGCAGCGAGGCTGATTGACAAACATGATGCCTCTGATGCATGATGCCTCTTCTTCGGGGGGGGACGAAGGGGGTGGGGGTGGCAGTGACATAACTCTGGGCACTGACTCCTCAGAGGAGGAACTGGGATGGCGAGGGACAGGATAGTCCTTATGGCATGGTCCAAACGCAGGTATGTTCAATCACAACGACTTTTAATGCGTATCAAAACTTTTCCTCCCCTGAAGCCCCACTGCTGTCAACAGAGCTCAGCCTTGGTAGCTCAGCTTTGCAGCAGAGCCCCCAAAACACATCCTTCAGCCTTCAGCCACCACCCTAGAGATGCCTCAGCTGTCACCACCTAACCCAAACAAGGCCTGTGCGCCCAGTCTTAACAAGCATGTGGACTGTCCTGTAACCCTGTCATGGTCTAGGCTGGATCTTTAATTCCACTCCCAGAAGATCCCTACGTGCCCCAATAATCAGACTGTAACCCCAAGTGTGTCCTAGATCTGAGGCATTATTGCAGCGTAACTCAGCCCTTGCATCAAGCCGTAGTATAAGCCATGGGCTCCCACCTCCGTTTGCACTAGTTGTGAGCTGTTGAGCCTACAGCAACCCAATGTGAGCACCTGATGTGGTTTGTCTTTAACCTTGAAGACCAAGATAATCCAGTCCTAAATCCCCAGATCTAGTCAAGCCACTAACTGTTTATTTTTCTTGCTGCTTACTCCTGGGTCTTGGCAGCAGCACTGCTCAGCAGTGAGTTCTCAGATGAGCACACAAAACCGAGGATGGATCAGAAAAGCTGTTCCTCCCCTCCCTGAACTTGTAGCTTGGCTCAGCTTTGACCCTATTGTGCAGGCAACCGGAAGTTTGGCTATCCCACCACAAGAAGTGCAGTGCCCGAATGGTCTTCTGCACTGCGAAGGTTTGTGTTATCTCAGCTCCCATCACTAGCAGCATCTGCAAAGCCCTGAGCCCACCACTCTGCCCAGCCCACTGTCCTTCACCCCACAGAATCCCGGGGCTGCCTGCCGCTGCGCGCTCGCAGCGCTGTGATTGATCTAGAGCTGCCTTTGTCAGAGGGCTGTTGTGTCACATAGATCAGAGGCGGCGCGAGCCGCGTGTGGGTGTTTGCTTTGTCAGTAACACTTCATCATCTTTTAATTCATTAAATATGTTTGTCATTCATCTCTATTAGAGGTTGACACTGCTGCTGTTTGCTCTGCCCCGTGTCAGCGTGCTTGTAAATTTATACAATAACCAAGAGAAAATCGCATTTGTCTTCTTTTGGCTTTAGAAAACACGCTTGAGGAGATGAGCTTCCACATGTTCCCCTGTCTCAGAACCTTCTACCACCTCCCTCATCTCCCCTCCCCACTGCACAGCTCCCAGCCCTACCCATGTGCTCCCCAGTCTCATTCCACTCCACTCGGCTTGTGTCCCAGTCCTCCAGCCCTTGTATCTCAATTCCAGACCCTCCTGCCATCCATGTAAGTTCTCCCTTCCTCAGACTTTGGCTATCGTTTGCTCTTTGCACCCTCCCACCTCTGCCAAGACAGTTGGGTACCTGGGACCCAACTCGTTCCATACAGCTCTTTTCTGAGAGATGGGTGCTGGGGTGGAGAGGGGCTTTTCTCAGCTGCTTCAGGTCCTGCCTCTTGGCATTCCCTATTAATTGGAAGGATAACGTCAAGCTCTCCTGGTTTTAAGGCTCCCTGATGTTTTCACTGATATTATGATCCAGGTATAGATCTGGGGATCTCTGAGAGGGCACCATTCACCTGTGAGCTGAGACAAAGCCTCCCAATGAGTGCCCGTGGGACAGACCTTGTAGCATAGGAGACACTGTGTGCTGCTACCCACAGAATCGAGTTGAGTGGAGGTGTGTAGGCATGTGGGGATCACACCCTCCTGTTTTCCCTGGCTCTGGTGATATCCCACCTGCTGTGCCCCATCCAGTTCGCAGTTTCCCTGTGAAAGAAACACAGGGACATGTGGAAGGCAGTCTAGGGGAGGTATCCATGTGGTTGGGGTTGTGGGAGCTGTAGGGTGGGATATACAAGGAGATGCTCAGGGGACTACATTTGCTCAGTCTGGAGAAGATGAGGTGAAGAGAAGACTGTATTGCTCCTTTCACCTCTGTAACTGGAAGGTGTAGAGATTCCTCTCAGAGGTGTACAGGGACAGAACGAGAGACATTGCACAAGCAGGAGCATAGGAAATTCAAACCAAATACAGGATGAAGATTTCCCAAAGTGAGAGTGGGTAAATGCTGGAACAGAGATTGAAAGACACTGCACATCCTCATCTCCAGAGACAGCTGAAACTCAGCTACACAAGCCTAACCCACTGGCCCTGGTGGGACATGCTTCTGTCTCCAGTGTCCCCATCTGGAGGGATTTGTCCCCAGGGGGGATTTGTCTGTCCCTCTCTGAGGTGTGCAGTCAGCCACAGCCTGGTCCAGCTCTAGGAGGGGCAGCAGTTAGGTCTGATGGATTGGCAGCTGAGAAGGTGCTAAGCAGAGGGACTTGGAGGTTTGAACCAGCAGCCCAAAAAAGGCAAAGGGAGCAGACCCTGCTTCTGGGCCACGAGGTCTGAGGATGTTGTCCTGTGTTTTGGCCCATGTTTTCTTAATGATATCTCTGTGCTCCAGAGACCCAGGCGCCTCATTAAGAGCGCTGTTCACTTTGTCTTCGATTACGTCAGCTAATTAGGAAACACAGGTCTTTGTCTGCTGCATTAAAAGATGTGTTTGCTTTCATTAAACAGCATCATGTTCAGTTTGCACTTTAATATTAATCCCTAAATACTGTAACAGTGTGTTGCAGACAGAGATTTGTCAAGGCTAATTCTATTACCAGGCAATGTTTGGTTTAAGCTTCTAGGTATTAAAAATGATACCTGTTCACAGAAGGGCTTGCAGGAGGAGCAGCAAACCCAGCAAGTATCCAGTCACAGAAAAAGCCTCCCTGTGGGTCCAAGCGTGCTGAGGAGCAGCTGAGGGACCTGGAGGAGTTGAGCCTGGAGCAAAGGAGGCTCAGGGGAGACCTTCTGGCTCTGACAACTCCCTGACAAGAGGTTGGAACGAAGTGGGCATTGTCTCTCCTCCTCAGGAACAAGCAACAGGACAAGAGGAACTGGCCTCAAGATGTGCCAGGGGAGGTTGAGGTTGGATATTAGGAAAAATTTCTTCTCCATTGGGGTTGTGCAGGCGTGTGGCAGGCTGCCCAGGGCAGTGGTGGAGTCCCCATCCCTGGAGGGGTTTCCCAGCCGTGTGCAGGTGCTGCTGAGAGACAGGGGGCAGTGGGGACCTGGCGGTGCTGGGGAACGGGGGTCTTAAATCAATGGGGGTGATCTTAAATCAAAATGATGCCAGTTTTTGACTACTCTCTGAACTCTAATGGCCTGTTAAGTGGCTGATAGTGAACTGTGGTGCTCTGACAGAAGCTGCTGTGCGCAGGACAGAGTTCTGGCACCTTCACTGCTCTTCTGCCCAGTCATATGTGTCTCTTTAACTTCTGACACAAGTGGGCCCCAGCAGGATGCTTTTCCACAATTAAATGTTGGCTCGTCCTACCTGTGCTCCATGATCATGAGCGTGCCCAGACAGCGAGGGATGGAGGTAAGCGCAGACGGCTGATACCGATGCTGATACTCCTGTGAATCAGGCACAGAGACTAGCAGATGGAGCGGTGGCTCCACAGTCAGAATGCATCTGATTTGATTACATCGGTCCTTACATGGACAGAAAATCATTTCGAGGCAATTACAGAAAGCATTTGCATCTTCGGAGTCTCAGGCTGAGGCAGATCTGATCAGTCAGTGCTTCTGGGCGCTAGTTTTGGGGTGCCCAGCAATTGGATCAGGGATGCTGGGGGCAGATGAGTTTTGGACTTTGTTCTCCCTAAATCTTGGCCTTCTTTTTGTGAATAGGTTGTAGTCACCGTTTCTGGGGCCACCAAAGTCACGGGGAGAAGAGTCAGTGAAACATCTTCTCTGCCAGGGCTGCTGGGGGATGTGGGGTTAAGCAGCAATTAACTCGTG
>NW_010405996.1:3149-10428 GCF_000710305.1 Buceros rhinoceros silvestris | reverse complement strand
GAGCCTGAGCTGGAGGCGCTTTCGGAGGCGAAACCTCTCTCCTCTTGCATGCCTCGCTTTGTGCAATCTCTCCATTTAGCAAAAATTACTCAATACCGACTTGGCGTGGGTTTGTATGCAGGCGGGCAGAAGCCAGCCTGATGATAAGGGTTTGTGCAACTTGAGGTTTTCTGATTAACCCAGCTGCAGTCATCTAAATCTATAGCAGTGGTCTGATAATCCTTTGGGTTAGCTTTAGGCAAATTTTAGGTTGGGGATTTTTGGAGACCCCGATCAGAAAGTAGCTGCTTAGATCAAGGGACGGTGCTGTAATAAAAATACTTACCGGTTAAGCAGGCTTAAGCAGCAAGGCAAACTTTACAAGTGTGAAATTGCAGTGGTGGGAATCAGTTTAAACTGGATTTGCTGCTAAAAATGATATTGGAAAGCCAAAACAGGAACAGGGAAAACTTTTATAGGACCTGCAATTAAATATCACACCTTGGGACGACTCTAGCAGAAATATCTCCCCAGGCAGACCATGCAAAATATCTCCTGCTACTTCTGTTGTTACACTTCTGTCACTGGCAACTTAGCCTAGGAATAATGTTTAGAATGAAGCCCATGTCTGTTGGCCTTGTGTGACACTTGGGTAACTAGAATTAGAAAAGGTAAAGGTCGTTTGTTTGAAGGGCTGGCCTCCTGACCCAGTTGCTGGTGAAGTTTATTGGGTGTTGACTGGCAGTGAAGTGTACAGGAAATGCTAAGTGTAGGTGCCTGCAGTCTCTTTTTCCCAAGATGGGCAGCACAGAGGAAGAACTGACTTTGGGTTTCAGATGCAATCCTTTTGGTGTGGCTGGACCTTAGTATTAATAATGTTTGCCGAGGAGAAGTGGGGCTCTTGATCCATTACTATGCCGACGCTTGTGGAAATCACCACGTTCTTGTGAAGCCATAGCTATCATGAGTTGGCTAGAGAAGCAGTCTGTGTAGGAGTAAGCTAATAGGGGTGTTGTCGGAGCCAAGTGGAGCTGCCAACTAGCTCTGCAGGTCACATTGCCCTGTGAGAAGCGCAGGGATATTTTTGTGGCTAATGTACACGCCACTGTCCAGTTCATTTGTTAATTCTGAGAATTATCTTTAAGGAAACAGAAGTGAAAACACGGAGGAGACTTTAGGTGGAGGGAGAATAATGATATACACATCCATATCTCATTGATTTTTTTGACTGTTTGACCACAAGGTTGGCAGTGATGAAGTGAGTTACAATCCAGAACTTGTACCACTAGATGACAGAACAAATAAAGAGCTCTTGTTAGAAACGTACCATTAACTTACAGAATCATAATCATTATGATAACTTGATGATAATGAGTTCTTAGCTGTATGCTACTAGCTTTTGTTTTCACGTCTCTGCCTGTAATGGGCCTTAGGGCATTTCTGCTTTAGTTTAGAGTTGATGTTCTTTAATTGCATCGTTGTCATGTGACAGCTGTCTCTTCCGAGAATACGATAAGTCACACTGTTTGGTGCTATTCTGCTCAAATGCTGCTGTCTGAAGGGAACTTGACAGAGTTGTTGCCACCAGTAGCGTTCCAACATGCTCCCTTGAACTGATCACCTGGCTGTGGCTTAGTAAGTGATGGCTGCAAAGATGAACCACTCTACTTTGTTACACTTAAGAGCTAAACAGCCTTCAGGAAAGGAGAAGGTATTACCTATACCCGGACCGCCCAAACTAATTCTGCTTATCCTGTCTCTCTCAGATCGCCCTGGTATGCTGGACTTCAAAGGCAAAGCAAAGTGGGATGCCTGGAATGCATTGAAAGGTAAGTGTCTGCCTAAAAACTAAAAATTAATAAATAAAACCACAGCCAAAGTAGTCAGAAGAGCATATGTGGTTCAGCAAGAAATAAAATTGTGTTTCCTTTATAAGACAAGTGTTCTGGAAGTTCAGGATGCTGTAATAATGAACTCTGGCTTTTGGTTACCTCTGCAAGGCAGAAGTAATGCTGGGAAGCACAGCCTGCGTGAAAGGGAATTGATGTGCAAAATGTCCAGCTGGCCCAAGATGTAGCACAAAGGAGGACTGTAGCAGCAGTGGAAACCCGAATCTCTGTTTTCCAGGTCCCAGCCTAGCACCCTAGAGACTGAACTCTCCCTCCAGTTGCTGTGTTTCCTCTAAAACTTTCCTAACTGGAAGATGCAACTGGGTGCTCTGCTCTAAATGAGGAGCCAAACAAGTGGTCTAATCTATGAAAATGGAATTTTTCTGGTGTCTTAAGGAGCCAGCACTACATCTAAATGCAGTCTAAGTGGATCAAATGGCTTTCCTGTAATAATTGTGAATGGTGTGAATAGAACTAATACACTGTTTAGTTGCTGTCTGTAGCAGTACAACTTTGCTTTGAAACATTGTTTTCTCATGACTGCTGAACACGTTTGTTTAAAACTTTGGTCCTGGATTCACAGCCAGGTGACCTTGTTGGCTGCTTTGCTCTCTGGCAGCATGCTGCTGCGTGCTACAGTATGGAATTGTGACTTGCATGGAAAAGGTGTCATCATCTGTAAAAGGTATCTGACTGCTTCCTGTGTTCTGTCCTTCAGGAATGTCCAAGGAAGATGCAATGAAAGCTTATGTAGCCAAAGTGGAAGAACTAAAGGGCAAGTACGGCATCTGAGGACTGGATATAGCAGCCACTTGCACACCTGAAACATGCCTTATTTCTAATACTAAGTGGAAGCCACTGGAAAACTGGCTTCTGAGAATAATTTTAAATACCTAGTGTATTACAGTCGGTTCTTCTCATACCTGTAGTTCAGGGGAAGTTGCTTACCCCCGTGATGTACTGACACGTTATAAATTCCTTCTGGGAACAAAATCTGGAACTCATTAAAGTGCATTTGGTATTTGCTGTTGTGATGGTAGTTCGTTGGAGCTCATCCCCTAATCGCCGTGTCAGCTGTCCAACACCTCCTGGTAAGGCTCCAGCTGCCGCTCCAGCTGCCTCTCCAGCCCTTGTGCCACTAGAGGGGGCTCAGTAATCTGTGCTTAGTCCTCTGCGGACTTGTGTCCAAACCAGTCCGGTGATGTCTTTGCACTGCCATGCCTCTGTTCTCGTGTAGATGAGTGGCAACTCACAAAAGCTGGAGCACAACAAGTATTATAGCAAAGAGCCTATGTCTAATGCTGAACAAGGTGCTTGATATTTGTTGTCTGAGGCTTTCAGAGACTTAGTCAACAACTGCTAAATCATCTTTCATAAAACAATTCTTGGATATATTATTCCCCAACAACACTGTCAGGCTTCTGGAGAGAAATCAAATACTTAGCAGCTGAACACAAAATGTTCCCTATGAAAGAAAAGGTGCCACAGATAGTGGAGCTGATGCTCTTGATACTGCTGTAAATACAGAGCACTGGTGTTGCCATGTGCTGAGGTTACAGTGAGGGGTGAATCAGGTAAGACTGGCAAGATTGTTCAAACAGGAAGACTTAACATCGCCAAAAGCTTTATTACAAAACCCACAGCTGTGACCATCTCTAGTAGGCTTTTACCTGCTGCGGTCTGCCTAGGATAGTCTGTTGGAGCTGCTGATGCTGGAAAGGGAGACTTTGCTTTTAAAACGTGACACTGAACTATTCCAGCATAGAGCATACATGAGAATGAAGTCCCAACCTCGTATAGGAATAAGGCATTCTAATTCCCACTGGTTAGCGTCTGAACAGGGGAGGGCTTCAAACAGTCTTCAGATAAGCAGTTGATTTATAGAATTCATAGGGATAAAACCTATCCTTGCATATCCATCTAGGTAAATACCTACTTCTGTACTGAGTTACGCAGGCTTTGCTGTCTGTATCTAACTTGTATTGTCTTACACTGCTGGTAAGAGATGGAGATAGCTTTACATCACGTGCTTTCAAACTGTAACTTCTCCCTTTGCTGCTTTTCATAGGAGATGCTCTTGGAGCTACTTGTTCATCCCTTAACATGTGTTAGGATAAAGAAGGGTTTCTGGCAAGGAAAAAGGTTGTTCATTCTTGTTCTTCTGGGTAAGTAATATAAGCATTTGGAGGTTTTTTACCTCTCTTTGTATCCTCCATTAGTAAGCTGAGATAGTTTTAATTACATGCACCTTACAAAAGAGGCGTAAAAGCAGATATTCAGCATTAGAGATGTTTTTAGCTCTTTGCCAGCCCTTAATTCCTCAGCCAGTCCCATCTTCTCAGCTGTGTTTTGTGAAGCTGGTTACCCTGGAGGATTCTGCCAACCTGTAGCAGAATGTAACCCATACTTCTACTAATGTTTGCTGGAAGCTGGTGCACTGTGAGCGTGCTGTGCTTTGCTAACATGCTTTCTGCCAAAACAGATGCTCTCAGAATTTTTAGACTGCTAAAGCAGTGGAATTGGATTCTGTCTAAAGGGCAGGCTGGGAGTAGCAAGTTCTGTATCTTAGTCCTCATTCAGCGTTACTTCCCCTGCGAGACTTAACTAATTGTTACCATGCTGCTCTCCTTTCTCTTACCTGTCTGGCATTTGGAAAAACATCTCCATGTGCACAGTGCTTACCCCAGAGAGGGCTGGGTCTTGGCCAGGCCTTCTTACATTGCCTTATACTTAAAAATGGTGATGTTTGCCAGTCTATAGCCTGTCTGCCAGACTGAGAACTCTAGCTTGGATGTCTTCATTGGGTACTTTGTTTTTACCACAGTAACACCTTCTTCCTGCTTGCAGCTCCGCCTTCCTTAGGAAAGTAACATCAATGGACTCACTATTTAGCCAGCCCTTTGGCAATGAATCTGTCCTTTGGCAATCAGCTGTGTATCTCAAGAGCAAGCTGAAAAATTCCAGTTGTAGAAGCGCAAGCTATGCGGTAAGAGACTGCACAAAGGGCATGAAGGCAGAAGCAAAGGTGCTGATGTCTGTGCAGTGTTCATGAGAAGAAGCAGCAACACAAGTTGGCTGCACAGCAGTTGGTGCTACCACTGAAAGGAGAGTGCTGAAAAAACTGAACTGAGTTGGGGGGCTGACTGTTCAGCAGCAAAATGGGTGTCTGTAAATGCATGGGGGCTTGGGCTGTCTGAAAGTATTGCTAACTTACTGACCGTATAGTGCTTGCTGGTACGAACTGTGGGACTCCTGGGCTGCAGGAGTCCTCTCTTCAGCAGTAGTGATGCTAGGGCAATGGTGGTTTAAGGACAACTGCAAACGGATTTGTAGGTAGCGGTAATTGCTTTTATTAAACTAATAAAGTGGTAAAAATAGACAACCAGCAAGGTACACGGCCTTGAGATCTGAAACAGAAGCAGCAAGCTTCAAACCAACATATAACTTCAAACTGTTGCTCTGAAGGTTCCACTGGGGCAAGGGGAATTCTGTTCATCCTGTAGCTTAGAGTCTTCTGTGAAGCATTTCTCCTGGGAGGAGAAAGCTCTAGATCTTCCTGTCCAGACTAAGTCCTTTTCTTCCCCAGTTAACAGTGGGCTTGGGAGGAGAAACAGCCCATGGTTGCCTAAGGAGGGGCTGATAGGGACAGCTCTAATCTGTTGCATCTGGTGGAAATACGAAGACTTGGCCAAAATTACATTAAGGCTGGTCTTCCTCCTGCCAGTGCCTGAGTCAAGATGTCTAAAATAGCTGCAGCTCTGAAATTCTGCATGGTGTCTGATGTAAAAGGAGAGAAGACCTCAGCGGCTGGTTGCCTTACGTGTGTCCTTCCTGTCCAACATACAGCACTCAGTTGCCCACAGATAAAAATGCCTTTAGAGTATTTCAGGGTTTCTGGTCTGATGTTTGTTCTGTATCTGCTGGTGAAGCTGCCTGTATTTTTCTTTTAGAACAAATGTTTCTACATGTTTAATCTCCGTAGCTTGCTGTTCAGCATGGTTTTTGCTTCCTGTGCAGCAAGTTTGACATGATTTTTCGCCTGAAACAAAAGCAGCGTAGCACAAAGGCTGAGAAGGCTGTGTAGGCGAGCCGTGAGTAGTTGTCATTGAAAACTAAGAATCTGAATGCGCTCCTGTGGAGTTGCTTGCCTTCAGTGAGGACATGCTGAGTTCATGCTCAGATTTCCATAACTTCATAAGACAACACTCCTAAGCCTGCTTTTCAGTGCAGTTTCAGACCAGGCTTGCTCTGGACCGTGCTGGTTGTGCTTTCACACACAAGTCTGCCTGTCTTTCTGGTAGGGTAATGCCCAGAGCTGTGACCCAGCTAACTCCTGGAGCTCTTGCAGTGTTTGGGGGTCTGTCAGGGTTTCTTGACCCGCTCTCAAGGACGAAGACCTGTGCTCTTAACCTGTTTCTGGAAAACTGCACGGGGACCGTGTCTCTTTGTGAAGGTGCTTTTGACGTGCTGAATTGCACTGTTGAGGCGTGCTAGTGGGTTGAGCTTGCAGGTGCTTGTGTGAGCAGTGCTGTTTGCTTTAGCAGAGTCACTTGCCCCAGAGAGGGTGTGCAAGGTCCAAACCCAAACTGTTGCACTTTGGTGTTACCAGGTGGTAGAGTGCCGTAACTAACAAAAAAATCAGTTGTGGTGCCTAGGGGTGCCCATACCAGGCAGGACAGGTCCCCTACATGAGGTTAAGGATATCTGTGGCTTGTCTAGAAACATGGATGTAACTTCAGAGTGCCTTCTCAGTGACATCCAGAACTGGAAATACACTCTGCATGGACTCCCTTTTGTGCCAGTGGGAGGCTGTGCCCCCAGCCCCTTCCCTGGGGGAAGGCAGCAGAGCCAGACTGAGTCCCAGGCTGGTACTTCCCACCTGGGTCAGAGGGAGGCAGTGGACAATTGGCCATTGAGTTCACCCAAGACTTGTGAATGATTGCTACTTGAAGGGGCCTTTTGTTGAGGGTAGGGAATCCTCTTGGGAAAATATAGTAACTTTTCCAGCTGGCTTTGTGTAGTGCTGCTTGACTTACTGATGCTGGGATAAGGTATGTTTTGATGGCTAATTATTACAAAACAGGGTTGATTGTCTCTGAGATGCGCTAACACACAGCAACCTGTGCAGCTGTGGGCAACTGTTAATTTTCTGAAGCCTGCAGAAGCATCAAGCAATATTCCTGAAGTTAATACATTTCTTTGAAATAACAGTAATTTTTTTTTTTTTTTGGATATTGGGTGCAGTTTTAAGTAGATGACTGAGGTTTGTGTAATCTCCCAGGTGCCATTCACTGTGTTTACTCAGCCAGGCCAATGAAGAAACAACTGCTTAGTACTCTGCCGAGCTCTGACCCAGGAAGCTGAGGCTGCTGCACTCACTCCTACCTCCTTTCCCCTCCAACGTGTCCACC
>NW_010405996.1:2120-3033 GCF_000710305.1 Buceros rhinoceros silvestris | reverse complement strand
CTGCTGCCCTCTCTCCTCCCCCCTTTCCCCTCCAACGTGTCCACCCCAACCCAAGCAGCCAGCGCTGCTTTCTTGTCTTGTAAAACAAGAGGGGCAGTCAGCTGTGCTGCTTTGTGGGAACTAGAGATAACCTTGTAGGCTCTTAATGATCTCCTGCTGTTGCACGTGCTCTATTTACCAGTGAAAGATCTCTTTCCTCTGTCCTCCCTTTTCCCACACTGCACCCTGTGTTTGAAGCATTCTTGCTCTTTTTCCCTAGCTCTTCCCCACTTCTGGCCTGCAGAAGTGGTGTACGAGTACAAATGTATTTATACAGGTTTTTTCTGAGCTCACTGTACTAACAGGCTTAGTTAAATGTCAAGAAAACAGATTTTCAGCTTCACCCCTGAATTAGTTTGTGATCTCAAGTAGGTTGATTAGCACCTGATGTTCTCTTTCTGATGGGAGAGGTTATTGGCCTGTCTCAGATGGTTTAATATCTCTTAAAAGCAGGGTAATGAACATCACCTCCTGTTAATGAGCTGTTCAGTTACTGACTTCAACCAGAAATTTTGCACAAACCATTGCTTGTGGGGAAGAACAAGGAAATAATGGTACAGGGCACACTAGCTGGGGAGATATCCTGGACTGTTACTGGTGTGTAAGTCTGCAGTACCTTCATCAGCTGTGCTTGGAGGGACACCTGGTTTGGGGGTAATGAACATCACCTCCTGTTAATGAGCTGTTCAGTTACTGACTTCAACCAGAAATTTTGCACAAACCATTGCTTGTGGGGAAGAACAAGGAAATAATGGTACAGGGCACACTAGCTGGGGAGATATCCTGGACTGTTACTGGTGTGTAAGTCTGCAGTACCTTCATCAGCTGTGCTTGGAGGGACACCTGGTTTGGGGGTTGAGCTTTGCTGGCTGGT
>NW_010405996.1:0-1943 GCF_000710305.1 Buceros rhinoceros silvestris | reverse complement strand
CCTCCTCGTTCCCTCTGCTGAGGTCTCTGGTAACCAGTTAACAGTCCTTCTTCTAAACTTTTCATGTCAGCTTGCCCATCTAAGAAGGCCCTTGTTTCTAGATGAAAAAAAGTCTGCCCCGGGGGTGTCCTGGAGGTAGCAGATTCCTAGGGCCTCTTCAGGTGGAACCAACTCTTCTGATTTTGCACCACCCCCTCCTGAAACAGCTCATTTCATCTCCCTCGATGCCCAGTGAGGTGTTGCACAATGTAATTATTCAGTGCACAACAATACTGCTTTTTGCTTGTAACAGTTTTGCTGTGAAACTTCCTTGTTGCTTTGTTGGGAGAGAAAAAGCCATTAATCATTTCCTCTTAAATTCAGCCTTAGGTCTTAAGACAGCTGATGCTCAGGCTGCTGGAGCTGCTGCCTGCACCACTGACTTGTAGAGCTGCAACTGGCTTCTCAGGAGTGAATAGCCAGAGGCTGTCACCAGTGTCCCAGAACAATGACAACCACTTGTGCTTTGCCATCGTGAAGTGGTTGCCTTGAAGTCGTTGTCAACGTCATTGTTGTCACTGCCTATTCCTTCCCTTCCTCTGGGACACCAGAAGAAGACAGCAATGTGGATCAGCCCAGAGGAACAGAAAGAGAAAAAAACAGATGACAGAGGGGCAGAGAAAGGTAGAGGGAAAAGGGCAGTGAGATGGGGAAGTCGATAAAAAGGATGAGGAACCTGCAGGGTTGTGGCAGAACAACGACAAGGTCAGGAAGCGGGATGAGAGGGAGAGTGAAAGTAATGAACAGGGAGCACAACAGATGGACGCAGAGGCACCAAAAGAAGGTGGGAGGCCAGGAAAAAGTAATATCTGAAAAAAGCGGAGGCTGAAAAGCAGGTGGAGGGCTGAAAGGAGGTTGCTAAGCCAGGAAAAAACTAGACACTAAGAAAAATGTAGGCGGTCAAACCCCATGTGGTTTTACTTACAAAAAGGGGAAAAAACCGGACACTCATCACATCCCCAGCACGGCAGTACACAAGGCTACCGAAAAGGATGGGCACACTTGCTAAGGCTTTTGGCTGCACAGAAGCACGCGTTCTCGTGATAGAACGTCTGTTACAACTGAGAACCCAAAGACTAGCTGTGCCATCGACCTTAGGAAGACTTTCTCTGCTGCACTCTTTGGAAGGAAAGGGACTCTTATTTCAAGAGAGCCAAATGTCTTGCTGCTGCTGACTCCTACTGCCAAGCCCATCATCTCTGATGATCTGCTCACAGGGGAAGTTCATGAAATACCATTTCTTGGAAGGAGAAACATTTCCCTTCTGGAAAGCCTCTTCCCAACTGAAGTAAAAGTTGGGCCCTGTAGGGTTGTGGGCCCCAGTACCTAAACTCAGCTTTCAGAGAGCTGGGGCATCTGAAAAAATCTGATACGCTCTTAACTGTGCAAACTGGAATTTCGACTTTTCAGACAACCTATCAGAGCTGCAAGCATGCCCCACTTTGGGCACCAATAAATCTGTCATAGGTTAGGGCTGGGCCAGCCACTAGACAGATGATGGCTATGGGATGGAACACCTTGTTGGTCAGTGTAGGGTCACCTGTTCTGTCCCTCCCTGCAGGAGTGGCCTCTCATTTGCTGCACCCCAACATGGTAAATGAGATGAGCAGTGACCTAGAACTTCATAGGAGCAAGGAGAAGCAAGACCCTTTCGGCAATCTGCCTTCCTACCAATCTCTGGTAGCAAGTGTAAACACCAAGAGCTGTCAATTCTAGAAGCAGACACCATCTGCAAAAACATGCCATTAACTTCAGAAATTGCCATAACGGAGCAGAGACTATGTTGAAAAGTGAAATCACTGAAAAGAATTAGATCTGTTCAAACTCCAACGAGAGCAGTCTGGCACAGAGTTGGCTTTCGTGCTTGTCACGGATAGCCCCAGCTCCCCTCTGTAGCCGGCAGA
>NW_010405995.1:477-757 GCF_000710305.1 Buceros rhinoceros silvestris | reverse complement strand
GACATGGGTGGGTGCCGGGGGCAGCACCCATGGGTGCCCTGTGGCACGTGGGTGAGAGACTCTGGAACTCAGCCGTGGCCATAAAGCATCTACGGGTGACTTATAGCACCCACAGGTGACCCCAGAGCACCCACAGGTGAGCCCAGAGCACCCGTAGGTGACCTCAGAACACCCAGGAGTGACCCCAGAGCACCCAGAGGTGACCCCAGAGCACCCACAGGTGTCGCTAGAACACCCATAGGTGACCCCAGAGCACCCAGAGGCGACCCCCGAGCCCCCA
>NW_010405995.1:0-224 GCF_000710305.1 Buceros rhinoceros silvestris | reverse complement strand
TGGCCCCCCCCAGCCCCCAGAGGTTACCCTAAAGCACCCACAGGTGCCCCCCCAGCACCCAGAGATAACCCCAGAGCACCCATAAGTGACCCTACAGCACCCAGGAGTGACCCTACAGCACCCATAGGTGACCCCAGAGCAACCAGGAGTGACCCCAGAGCACCCACGAGTGACCCTAGAGCACCCACAGGTTCCCCCCCAGCACCCAGAGGTAACCCCAGAGC
>NW_010405994.1:0-305 GCF_000710305.1 Buceros rhinoceros silvestris | reverse complement strand
GGGGAGGGCCCCGCACGGACGTCCCCACGGGCCCACCTCCCCGCCGCCCCCCTGGCTGTTGCAGAGGGTTTTCTCACCCCCTATAAATTAAATACCATCCGGGGGGGGGGCTGTTCCCCCTCCTTTTACCTTTCACGATGCTGGAGAAAGTGGCCGAGTGTCGTGACACGAAGAGTTTCAGCTGCTCGTCCAGGTTGCAGGAGGAGAGATCGATGTCCCAGGAGCGGATTCCTTTTAGGGCAGGGCAGGGGAACCACAAAAATAGAGGGGGGGGCCCAGCCCTGATAGCACCCACTGGCTCCGTG
>NW_010405993.1:559-1484 GCF_000710305.1 Buceros rhinoceros silvestris | reverse complement strand
CCCAGCAACACCCTCCCCAGCCAAGAAGGGACATCCGGGGGGTTTGCAAACGGGGACTGCTGCTGCACCCATTGCCCCAGCTCCTGTGAACCCCCCTGGCTCCAGGGGGTCTCTGGGCACAACCCCCCAGCAGCAGCACCCGAGGGGTCGACTCAGGCATCCGCTGGCCCCCATGAGCAGACAGGGCCCAGAGCAGGACGCAGTCCCCGGGCAAGGGCACCCTTCTCGAAGCGCACACGAGGATGGGAAGGGAGAGGCTCTCCCCACCCAGCGTCCCCTCCCTGCACCTTTCCACTTGTCTTCGCTCTTGACGGGCAGCTTCCTCTTGTGCTTCTTCCTGGCCTCCTCCTCCAGGTAGAGCAGGACTCGCTCCTGCTCTTCTCCCGACCGGTTCATGAAGTCATTCCAGATCTGACAACACAAGCCAACGGGCCCCGCTGCAGAGGTCTCCGGGGAGCACCCAGCGGGCACCCCCAGAGCCCCTCTGCACCCGGGTCTGCATCCAGCTGCCTGAGCCTGGCTCCAAGGAGCGAGAGAAGAGCCGTGCAGAGCCACAAGCAGCCAGAGAAGGAGAGACCCCTTGTTTCCAACTGCCCGGTCACGGCACCAGTATCGCAACAGCAGCCGGGCAGGGTGAAGCAACAGTGGGGTTTGGCAAGGGGCTGCTGGGGAGGAAGTGCTGCGGCTCACCCGGGGTTAGTCCCCTGGCAAGAGGATCTGCCTGGAGATCCCCCACGCTGCAGGACCAGGGGACCTGGCACAGGCAGGCACAGGGCTGACCCCCAGCAGGGCGGTGGAGGGCTCCTCGGGTCAGAGGAACAAGGAAGGGACACCACATGCCCCCAGAATCCCAGATGCAGCCCCCGGCGAGCCCCGAGCAGGTGGGAGGCTGCCCCTACCTCCACGTAGGTCTCGTTGTTGCAGG
>NW_010405993.1:0-494 GCF_000710305.1 Buceros rhinoceros silvestris | reverse complement strand
AATTCCGATATCCGCCCCCAGGGGAGCCCCGAGCAGGGGGGCGGCTGCACCTACCTCCACGTAGGTCTCGTTGTTGCAGGCCTCAGTGAAGATGCTGGGGGTGGCGGAGTGGGCGAGCTCTCCCTCATCGCTCCCGCACTCGTCTCGCTCCAGAAGTGTCATCAGGAAGCGAGCTGGGGGAAGAGCGAAGCCCTGAGAGGGGAGGCAGAGCCTGCGGAGAGCCCCTGCACCCTCAGCACCCTCCCCTGGACACGCAGCTGAGGGTTTAGGGGCAGCGGCACCACCCCGGGGGGCAAGACCCAGCCCAGCGTCCCCCGGGGCTCCCCCCAATCCTTCCTGTTCTCCAGCCTCTGCAGGCTCTTGCGGCCCTTGGCCCGGGGGGTGAGGTCCGAGTTGCGGATGGCCTTGTTGATGTAATACTGCTTTCGCTTGGCCGGGGAGAATCTCTTGGCCGGGGAGTCCCGCAGCGGGGGCAGGCAGTCCTCAATCCTCCT
>NW_010405992.1:0-15542 GCF_000710305.1 Buceros rhinoceros silvestris | reverse complement strand
GGGGGTTGGGTGGGGGTGCGGGGGCAGAGAGAGGGTACAGCAGTTTGTCTAGGATCACGGTGCAATTTTAATCCAAAAGTAATAAGAAACGTGGCACCATTCCCATAAGGCATTTATTTTTTAAAAGCACCAACGAGTTGAGTGCCTGTGCTTGAAGAGATAAGTTCAGTTAATTTTGCAAATTACCTGATCTGCATGTTAAGATTTCATTTCAGTCCCATTTGATGAACACATTTCCACAGTGGACAAGTCAGTGAAGTATATTTCATAAAAACCTAAAACCTGAAACATTTTCCCTCCTTCTAAAAGGACTTTTCTGCTAAGTATTATCGTGGAATACTTAAGAGTATTTAAGTCCTGAAGCTAATAAGTGGGAAAAAAATATAGATGAACATTATATGAATAATGTTAGTATATAAGGAAGAAAAATTAATGTGCATCTTCTACTCAGAATATGTTTTGAAGTAAGCAGCACTGGACAGACGTAAGGTCCAAAGTGTGATTTTGCTCCTGTGGGTTGAACTGTGAAGTAAAATGTCAAAAAAGTGATGTAAAATGAGTGCTGCAGAAACCAGGGCCGGGTTTTCTCCAGTACTGCGGGAAGCTAAGTAACTAGTTTGATACAGCAAAGACTGGGCTTTTCACTGTTTATCTGCATTCCTATTTCTTTCAAATTAATCCTGAGAAACACTAGAAAAAAATCTTAGAATCTTATCTTAGAAATGGAGACTAGACATTTAGTAAGTGGAAAAATTTTATGATAATGAAGGAAGACTAAGAGGGATTTCTAATTCTTTGCGGGTAATTTCTGTCAATAAGGAAAGATTCTGAAATGATCTGTGCAAACTCCGCAAAATATTGCAGGGCACAATGATATTCTATCATCAGATGGAGCTATCAACACCTATAAAAAAATTATGTTTTCTCCTATTCTAAATAATTTTAAAATTTGCAGTCAGTAACATTTTGTTTGAATAATGTGATTTCTTGTATGAAGTACACTAACAAAGACAATAAATGTTGCCCATTCTAACACCAACATTTGAAGAACTATACTGATAATAATGTTTACTCAATGTTTACTCAAACATTGTGGCTTTCTTACAGACCAGGACCATTTTAGATACCATACTAATATAGCATCAGAGTGAAATTATAACTTTTTTTTCCCATTTAAGCATATTTTAACAAGGAGGAATTATAATTTTTGGATACTACACAGATATGTTTTTAGATGCTGATAAGAAATACTGTCTTCAGACTAGAAAATTAAATTGCTTTACCTATAGAGAATAAATAAATATCTTTGAGTTGTATCTCCCCGTGGTCCTGAAAAATTGTTAAACAATTTAGAAACACATTAGTGAAAATTCTGTGATATGTTTGAGTAAAATCATTGGCCAAAAGCTTAACTTATAGTAATAAAGTTTGCCTTTGCTTGCACTTCATATAGAGAACTGTATTTGTTTGTTGCAAAGAGTGTAATTTCTCAATGCATATATTCTTTGACTTTTGATTTTATACTCCATAATGTTGTATTTACTGAATAATTAACTAATTAAATAAAATTTTATTTTATAATGAAATGTAATCCCCAATTCTACTGCTGTGCATAGGGGCTGAATTTTCTCATTTCACTGGGAGTAAAGGAGACATTATTTGTTAGACAGGAAGAAAAATTCAAGTTTTATCTCAGTGAAATATGTTGTTCTTTGAAGAAGTTCAAACAGACTTTTACAAAACTCCAAAAAAGGAGAGGCCATGAATGCTGCTATCCTGAGATTATTAATGCCTGAACATCATTCTAGGAACTTGTCGTTTAATGACCAATAAAACTTCCATTTTTAAATAGTAGAAAGGTATTGAAAAGCCGGAATTTCTTTAGTTAAGCCCATAGATTTTGGAGTTTGGTTTGGTTTTTTTTTTTAATTACTAAAGAAAGATATTGGTTCAATGAACTATTTCTTATGTAATGTGATGCGCTGCATGGAAATTGCAGTTACATAGTTGTATTTAGAGTTTGTGAGGTATTGTGCACTTCAGAAGCCCACAAAACATGCATATTTGCACATTGGTGATGAGTTTTTTCCAAGTGAATTAGCAGCATGAGATAAAATGGCATTCTGAAGATCGCCTCATTTCAGAATTCCCATGGATTCACAATTCTTTCTGTTCTTACTTGTCATTAATGTTTCGTAATAGCTCTGTATGATCAATAAACCAACCAAGTTTCAATTATCTGCTGTGATTTTCTTATCAGAACATCAGTAGCTGTAAAATGCACTGAATCTGGTGAGATTTTAGCATAGGTGTCGGGCAGAATCCTTATAGCCCTTGAGCAGTGCTGTATGCTTTTCGGCATTTGCCCAAGGACTGTTTCAGTGAATTATGAAATACCTTTTACCAGAAACCTTCAAAAGGAGCATGGATTTGTTACTTCGATGGTTATGAATTATGTATTTAAAATGAAGAAATAAGTTAAAAGTCATCTGAAGCTTTTCTTTCCAGTAACTATATGTAGATCTATGTTCTGTGTGCATCTACTCTATGAGGTAAAAAACTCAGTTCCTGTCAAGTTGTTTAAAGTCCAGAAAGAAATAGAAATCTTCTAAATTTTTTAACCAGAGGATTTCATGTTTGGGTTTAAAATTCTACTTAAAATAATTCTGTTATTTAGGGAAAGTGGCCTTATTTCAAGAGATGCATACTGTCAATTGTTACACAAGCTTCTGCATGCTCATATAATTTCATTTAAAAATATTTGTTTCCTGTTAATGACTCAATGGTGAATCACAAAGTAAAGAAAATAACTTAAAAAGTATTCTTAATAAAGTTCTGCAAAGCATTCTGCCTATAGCACACCATGCTATGGTGTATATACACATATGCAACATCCGTTACTTTGTGCTTATTTACGAACACATTCAGAAAACAATTATTTTCCTTTTTAAGGTGTTTCGTTGAAAAATGAAATTACTGAGAAATTAATCAGTAACAGTGGGTAGTGATATGACTCAACATTGCTGCAATCTATGACCATAAAGTAAATAAAATAAATGCATCTCAAAAAACCTATTCGTTTATAATCATGCATGCAGAGCCATATGGCTCTGTCAGCTGTTCTCTGTGAGGCCTTCTTCTACCAGTAAAATCCACTGCATTTGTTAATACTGTCCATGTCCGTGCTAAATCAGGTTCTATGAGGGATTTGGGTTTTCCTTTCGAAGCCCCTGAAAGCTGACTCTAAGTTCTTTCAAATGAGAATGGAGTGTTCTCGTGTGAACAATGTGACCCATAAGTCAAAATAAGCTACAACTGGGACTTTTGGGGTTGTTGGTTTTTTTTTTTGTTGTTTTATCAGATTTCAGAAGTTCCAGTATGAAGTCCTTTTATATATTTTGATTCAAATGATTGTAATGTCCAATTAGATACAGTCTTTATGTTTTTTTAAAACTACATCTGCATATTCCTGGTGTAGCAGGTTTGGCCAAATGCTTCATGAGAGTTTTTTCACTGACAATTCCATGGTATTCACTGACAGTGGCCTGTTCAGAGAGGGTGCTGCACTACTGTTGACTTTACATAAAGGTGAATACTGAGACAACGTGAAATAAGTGATTTACCAAAGGTTTCATGGACAGAAAGAGGGAACAGAACTCCAATGTCACGATTCTCAACTCTGTTCTTTAAGTGAACACCCATATTAGTCCTATAAATGATCTATACCTAACATAATAACAAGGAACTCTCTGTGCTTCAGTGTAGCTGAAGGAGAAGAGAGACTGCTGGAAGACGGAAGTGAGTGTTGTCAAGAATTTGAAAAATGCAATTCTTTCTGATTAGGGTCGTGAGTAACAATCACCTCTTTTCCGAATAAGAATATATGAAATATGGTAAGGATATTCATCCTCTGTATATAATTTTCTTCATAAACCAGGTTTTCAAATAATTTTTATGTCTTATTTGTCAAATTTTAGTGTGCTACTGATTACCAATAGTCTTCCACCTTAATTTTCGCAGACTGTTTGCATTGTTTTTTGACATCTTAACTAAGAAATTGAAAGACTAACTTTTTTCAGAATTTAGAAGCCTCAAAGGCTGTCTTGACAATTTAGCATAAATACATGTCCCTTTGAAGGCTGGGGAATCAGGTATCAGCAAAGTGAATTATAATAAAATAGAATTCTGTGGTACCTTCCTCCCATGAAGCAGTCATTGTTGAATTTTGTGTAAGTAGACTCAAAATAGTATCAATATGGCTTTAAATCTCAAGCAAGGTAACAATTAAGAGATGTGAGAGTGTGTACAAATAACTCTACTACCCCATTAATCTTTCTTATTTAGGAATTTGATTTCAATAATAAGCTGTTCTAAAGACCCCTATAAACTAATTGCAGTTCAGTCCAAGACAGATTATATCTCAACTACTATGCTAATTTGTTTGAGAACTTGAAGCCTGAACTGAGGGTAGAGTACTAGAGCCTTAAGGCTGAAGACATTGGCTTTGTACTCAGCTAGGTGTTTCATATAGTGGAACTGACACATGTATCAATTTAGATATCAAGAAGAAATGATAAGATTTAGTCCAACTGAGAGATCTCTAGCAAGCTATCAAATAGGAGGTACTGTGAAGTTGAACGTTAAAGGGAACAACCACAAAATAACGTAACTTTTTTTTTCTTTTTTTTTTACAAAAATTCTTTTTCTTTATTAGCTCTAGGCCTAAAGCAGTAATCTCTGGCTAGAGAGCTATGTTACACTTGCAATGTAAGAGTATTTACTGCATGAGAAATAGTTGCTTGCTCGTACTTTTTGGTAATGTACTTCCTACCACCACAGAAGAGGTGAGTTTAGAATTATGCTTATTCACAATGGTATAGCCTGTGCATTTTATTAATGGAACTCACTTTACCATTAAATTTCATAGCATCTTTCAATTTTCTAACCCCGTATTTTAATAAAACTATTCAACCCAAGTGTACTGTATGGAGTTGTAGAGATGTTTCACATCAGTGGAGGAAGAAATCCAGGATGCCTTAACTCAGTTTTTCCTTTTGCATATTTTTCTCTTATACTGTAGGTTATAGGGTAAGACAAGTGGCTTGAACCTGGTACCCTTTGTCTGAGCTTTTGATTTTCCTCCCTTCCCCTCTCGCCCACTCCCCACCTCCACCCCCGCCCCCCCCATTTTGTGTTTTATTGCCTCCTGGGTAACTGAGAGAAGGGCAGGCTGTAATACAGAAAGCGAGAAGGGGAAGAGAGAATGGGAAATTCTTGCTTCTATAGGGATGGAGTAAATGTAGGGATGACAGTTATGAAAATTTAGAAGGGAAATATGATCTGGACTAGCTCTTTGGAAAATATTGCTGTATCTTTGAAGAAAGTCCCCATTTCCTAAGCCTCCTAAGTTTTGTTTTCACTTCTTTTCCGATTGTTCTTAATTTCTAATCCATGAACCCTTCCTGAAAAATCCCAAGAGCAGCCCAATATGCTTCCTTCACACTTCTGCTTTTCTAAATGACTTACTGCCAGAAGTAGAGGTATTTGAATGCCTTAGAAACTCACAGGCATCATTAATAATTGCCTTCATGAAAATAGTTTCCTTTCCACACTTTGTCCTTCAGTGTTTCCTCATCTTGTAGAGCACACACTCAGGGGAAAGACTTACTTTCCCACAGCTCCTCAGCTGTTCTGAATGGTGAGAGGCCCCGAGATCTTTCAATAAATTTTTAAGTAGTCAAAGTAACATTGAATGCACAGTAAATTAAAAAGTTTACAAAGCAGTTTATTTCTACTTTCTTTAATTATTACAATCTTTTCATCAGAAATGTGAATGATTATCAGTAGTTGTACTGCAGTGTACAGAATACTGTTATTTCTATGACCAGATTCTTTGAAGTCTTTCCCTTCTTCACCTTCCAAATCATTAACTTTTACCTAGTACCTACAAAATGGAGCTGCCTGTCACTTTGTAAACAAAATACGGTTTTGCTTTTCATCTTTTATTAAATACCGTAATTTTCTTCTCTGTTGAACAAACGCCACTGGCATGGCACTGTTGGTCTGAAGTGAGCCCTGAAGGAAGATGGTTGTCTAGAAGGAAATGTGAGATAAAAATAGCATTTCCTCCACTGGTGAAAACAATAGAAGCACAATAGAAAAGGAAAGTTGGAAGAAAATTTACTTCATCATATGCATCCTCCTTGCAACTGCTTCTGTTACCGTACAGGAAACATGAAAAACCAGATCATGCACATATAATGTAGAGATCTTTAAGATTTTAAAAATGCGGGCTTGAGCTATCATGAAGAGCACAAAAACAGATTAAGGGTGAGAGTATAGAATTGAATGACATTGTTCAACAGCCTTGGTTTAAAGAATGGTTTTGGTAAGCCTCCAGTTTGGTCCTTCTTAGCACCTTTGTCCCTGGGTTGAGGATGGCTCCAACAGAGAAATTCAGAATGGAGCACTCATTATCAGCCGACAATAGCACAGGCCTGCCAGAGTAGTGGCAATGTTTCGTAAAGAATCTGCTTAATAAAGACAATTTCTGGTCATGCACGCATTATAAACCACACTTTACTCCCTGCTGCCAAAAATATTGCACAGTTAAATAATTTGGCTTCTGGAACTTAGGAGGTTCTTCCTAATTGTGAAACAGAAAAAGTTCACAGAAGTTTCACCCATCAAATTTGTACAGATGTATCGCTGGAAAGGAAAATACTTGAGAAGCACATAGGCATTACCCAAATTTATTAGTAATAGGTAAGCTGTAAACATACTTTTTACAAATTGAAATGTTTGGAAAAGTTAAAGAATTGCAGAAGAGGCAAGAGGAGGAGTTGTAGCTTATACTAAGCATAATAAATCTTGGACTGTACTTTTCATTTTCTGAATAAAATAGAAGTCATTCAGCTATGAGTCAGGAATTTCATGTCAACTTCTTGGTGCATAAATGAACGGTTTGAACATGATTCTTGTGAGTTATGGAAGCATCAGAATCTTGAAATTGTACTACAGAATTGTGATTCTGATCTGCCTTATCTTCATTTTCTGTGTATATAGAGTTACATTATTTATTTCTGTCACCGGTTGGCCGAGGTAAGCCAATCACAGGGACGTGTCCTCTCCTCTCTCTAACTGCCTTTCTCCTGCACCAGGAGAGAAAGAGTTAAAAGCAGAGATAGGAAAGAAAAATTTGTGAGACCTCTGAAAGTTTGGAAAACTGAAACGAGTTTAATAACACTAGAACAAGATATATATATACAGAAAAAGCGACAGAATGTTAAGGGGTTTTGTATGGTATGGAAAGCGAGGGCTAACAGTGAGGGTTAGGGAAGCAAAGCAACAGGAACACCAAGCACGGTTCAAAACGGCGGCTGCCACGTGGTCAGCAGAGGCAGAAACAGAAGACCCGTGGCGGTTAATGCAAACGCAGTGGCACCACGTGGAAGCACTGTCCTACTGATTTGGTCATGGGTATGAGAGAAAGGGCAGCGAAGCAGCAGCGGCAGGGAATGAACAGCTCCAAGGCACAGAGACTCCAGGAGTGGCGGTGGTGGCGGCAGCGGTCTACCACATGCGGGGTGGAGGTGCAGTGGTGAAATGTCGGCTCCAAGGCACAGGGTGCAGTGCAGTAGTGGCAGGCAGGCAAGCAGGCAGGCAGCCGGGAGCAAGCTGTAAGCTGGAGAGCAGAGCCAGGAAAGCCTGGGAGTCCCCCTGGAGCCAAGCTGCAATGCCATCGAGACTGCAAGACCGCCAGAAGTGTAAGGGCAGCCCCAGGAGTGTAAGGAGAGACGGGGGCTGGTGTGTGGCTTTTAAAGGGACAGGAAAGCCCGGGAGAAGTTTTCACAGCCAATGAGATGTGCTAACATAAAATAGAAGGAATACTCCCAATTGGTCTGTTTGAAACAAACCTTCCAAACAGGAAAAACTGGTTTTTCCCTCGTAAACTGGGACAATTTCTTTTACTTAAACTGTGCCGTAAAAATGTAATGCAAACAGGGAAATCATTTGGCAATGCGTTTCCTTCTACTGCATTGGACATGGAATGATTTCAAACGAAAACCACTTAAAAATCTAATGCAAACGTGACTACCATCAGCTTTAGAGGTGGAACAGGAAAAGTTGTGTATAATCTTCAGCACAAACAAGTGCTAACACAGGTGAAATAATAGCTAACATGGTAATGGTAATGCAGCTGTGAACCAATGACAGACACCCAGTTCCTGCAGAAAATCAGCGAGACAGCTCAGCCATACTAAAGGAAACAGTACTGTTGAAGTCTTTCCCTCCTTAATATGTGCTTACAATTCCAGTGAAAGTAATGAGAGATGCATCTGTTAATGGGATGGTGGGGTGCCATTCCCTTCATCAGAGCAATCATTTCTGCAAGTTCTCCAGACATTTTAATAAACATTTCCCTTGAAGTTTGCTTGTAGATTTCAGGAACATACAGAAGTTTTTATGGCAACACTGAATATTTTTAAATAAAGATGATACATTTCCTTTTCATATTTTAATATGAAAGGACAAAGGCCCCTCCTTGCCTTTAGAAATACTGGAATGGAAGGTGGGAGCTGTGGTATCAAAGGGCCATAATATTCCTAAACTCCTTGCAAAGCCCTTGTTAAATGACAATGCCCGGCTTAATGAGCTATAAGCAAGCACGTGCAGTAAGACGCATTCAATTCTGCCCGTACTTACAAAGAAATGTGCCCAGTTGTTCCCTCCATAGAAATCACGTCTTTGAGTGAGCACTTCACATCCAAATTTTAAGACGTGCGTATCTGCAACAGTTCAACAATGAAACCAGGAAGGGAAGTAGAGAAACACTCTTGTGCTCTACACCGTATTTCAAGACTAGCAGTAATGTAATTGTTTTCACCATCTGCTTCATACTTGTGAAGAAAGGCTGTAAAAAATATTGCAGACTTCTTTGACTATTGTGATTATAGTACCTTGCAGTTAGAAGAAAGTTATTTTTTCTTCTATTTTAGAATGAGTTCTGTATAAAACTCTTGCATCTTGGAGAAGCCGTGAGACCTTCCTTCTGTTATATTTCTCTCTGCTAGAGTTCAATTCACCTCCATACAGCTTCAGCTGTTAGAATTGACCTTTACACAAGGTTTCATCTGAAATAATTTTACCAGTGCTATAACCGGGCAAAAAGCATAGTTAAATCACAGTACCTGATGGGTATTTTCTTACATTACAGCTATTAATAGGGGTATTTAATGAGAGTATTGTGCTGGATTATGTGTCTTGTAGTAAAAGACAGTAGCCTCCAGCTACCAAAATAAGGCATGTGCTAATGCCCCTTTCCATGTGCGTAATACAGATATGTAATATTAAGCATGAGGAACACAATGTATCTCTCCTGTGATGAAAGGCTGAGGGAACTGAGACTGTCAGCCTGGAGAAAGGGGGGATGTATATATACACTCCAGTGTATATAAATACCTGAAGAGAGGGTGCAAAGAGGATGCAGCCGGGCTCTTTTCAGTTGTGCCTACTGACGGGACCAGATGCAATGGGCACGAACTGAAACACAGGAGGCTCTTTCTGAACAGCATGAAACACCTTTTCACCGTGAGAGCGACTGAGCACTGGCACAGATTACCCACAGAGACTGTGAAGTCTTGGAGTCCTTGGAACAATCATGCCTAGGTGACCCTGCTTAGGCAGAAGACTTGGACAAGATGACCTCCGGAGGGCTGTGAAATTGTTTATGATCAATAATGGCTTTAGTGGGAAATAGAATTAAAATCTTTTTATAAACATATTTTGAACTGATCATTACAGGGCTTTGCAACACAAATAGATGGAGAAAGAAGGAAAGGCAAAAGCAAAATTAACTACAGAGCCTCTGTAGATGTCCTATGTAACAGATTTGTGACTGAACCAGCTTCCTTTACAGGACATTTTAGCTCATTAGCTGTATAAAATATGCAATGAAACAGTTCTAAATCAGATGGCTTTGTGCTAATGTTGTTGAGTGTCAGTATCCCCAGCATAACCTGGAGCCTTTAGGAATTCACCAACTGAACTGGAATGAAAATGATATTAAAGATTTTATTTCTCATAACAATTTTATATTCATTGCTTAGGCAGAAAGGGAGTGTATAGTAGCATCAACTTGTAATGGCCTTGCCTGTAATTAAATTTTTTACAAGACAGTGGCAAGCAGCCCAACAAAATATTGATATGAAATCTGATCTGCCAGTAGTGTGGCATTTCTTCTGTTAGAATCGAGATGGGAGGTTTGGTGGCTGTGGTAATTTCAGGAGCTGGAAGCAAGGAAAAATTTCTCTGGAGCAAGCCAGAAGTTAATATATTATATGGCTTCAGAAACTGTGCTGTTTTCTGCATATGTATGGATGTATAATTTCTTCACTGATTCAGATAAACATTCTTTTTGTTTTATTTCCTTAAGTAATTAAAAATCACTTTTCTTCTCTTAATTTTAATGAGACTCTGAAGTGATGATATTTAATGTCCCAAAATAAAATTATCGAGTAAGAAACAAAATTTTGTTAAATCCAATTATTCATCACTTCTCCCAAAGAAATGCACAAGCACAAAGTATTTTACCATATATTGTAGTAATTAACACCTTCAGTCTCTAGTGAATCACTGGACTGCATAACTTACAAAGCGTGGGGTGCACCTCTGCAGCCCTCTGCCAACAGCTTCCCTTTCAGCAAGAGGGGCAGTTATCTGATGTGGTTCAGTGATCTCAACTGTTATGTTGTCATGACTTCTGAAGGAAAGAGTTCTCAAAATGTACGATTTCTGAAGCTGTAAAGTTTGTATCCTCACTTGCTGAAAACAGCGCTTAGCCTTCAGAAGTGTAGAGTGTGTTATCAGCAAGAACAACTCCATAAAACACAGACTGCAAGAACATTGCACACTGCATTTATTTAAAAGGATCCTAAATAAAAGATTGCATACAGAAGTTCAGTCATCCATCATTACTTAAAGAGACTTCCCCAAAATTAAAAGAAGTCATTTGATTCCGTTAAATCCAGTCCATACTGCCTGACAGCAGGTGGTGCCTGTACAGTCTAATGGCATTAATCATTGTCCACTTAACTTACTAAATACCACAGTCCAGCAGGAACAACTGCCTTTTTTCTAGTGTAAATGAAGATTTGAGGTGGGGCAACATGTGGTGCTACTATCCATGCTCAGAAAAAGCTTAGCAATTGCTTCCTTGTGGAGAGCGGGAACATTGCTTTCCTAGAAAAGGGACAGGAGATACTCATCCACGAACTGACAAGATACCAATAACTCCAGTTACTTAAACTACCTTGTTTTGTGTTGCTACCTGGATGGGTATTTACCTCTCTAGAAATTTGTCTAGTGCTAGCTGCTGAAAACTTTCTTTAGTCTGAGCAGTTTTCAGGTCTAACATTCAGAAAAAAATCATCTTTTACTTGAAGGGTCTATCAGCAGGTCCTTTATGTAGATGGAGTTTGCACTAAAACTCTGCTTTGATTTCTGAAGAAGCATTGGTTAAAATTGCAATCATAACATAGGAGGGCAATTTCTAATGTCTAATCACCACCTACTCACTGGGATTGTATGCTTCCAATCAGTGAAACCACGACTGAATTGTGGAAATCTTTGCAGACAAAAAGTAAAGGATTCCTCTTTTTATTGTCCTTTTTTCTTTTTTCATTTTCTCCATATTTTCTGGAGTTCATTTATATTGGAAACATCACAACTAATCTGGGTGGCAATGAGTGATATGCATACATTCAGTAAAGTCTTATAATGCACTGTAAATTACCAGCATGAACTGGGGATTTTTTGATAATTAATTCTTAAAGATATGCATTTCATTGCCTGGGGTTCTGGATAAAAAGTATATTGATCAATAATTTCAGCATAAAAAGGCAGTAATTTCATTTTTCTGATAATAGGCAAGTATACTCAGCTTGCAAGTGTAAAAAATTATAGGTTAATGAATTGCATTAAATCACACTAATGAATTCATGTTAACAGAAAACAATCTCCATCGTACCACCAGTTAAACCATAGCTCTTACAGTACATCTCTGTCCTTCTTGTCTGAATTGTCATAGTATAGTCTCTCTCATTTGCTTAGTTTTTTTCTTTCATACAGAAGTGGGTTTCCTGTTGAGTGCCATCTGCCTCAGCTTGGTCCCAAAATGGTGGTTGTAAAAATTGTGTGGACTCCCCAGCAAACTGACTACAAATGACTGAAGTCTAGAATGGTATTTTGTAGGAGGTAACTAGAGCCTCTGACATACAGAAAATAGTTGGAGATTCGTAGGAAAAAGTGAGATTTAAATAAAACAGAGAACGAGTCAGAAAACAAAGAAAGAAGTGGTTTTTGTTTTGCTTTTTCTGAAAGGTGGTCCATCTGTGATTAATTTTTTACACTTGATATATCTGCTTGAAGTTTTAGCTATCTCTATAAAGTATTGTTCCTGGAATTGAGAATATGATGCTCTGTCAAAGAGACTGTGGGAAGCTTTGCATTGTGTTCATGATTATGCTATTCACTTTTTATCCTGTGCAGTTCAGGTAAGATGCAAGCTATATATTAGATTATTCTTTCAGCAAATCATTTATTCAAATTTAAATGTATTTTATTAGACGGGTTGGATGATTGGGATTATTTTAAACAGTAATACTTACCTGAGACAATGCAGTAAAGCCACTGGCTTTTTATAAGAATCTTTTTAAGTCAGAAGTTCTAGTGACATCATGAACGTGGCTTTTAGCATCTTATTCAGTGATTTGCACCTACAATTGAATCGAGTGCCAGTGCAGTTCTTTATTTTTATTCTTTATCTTTAGATGGTGATGATTTAGATTGACCCAAGCATTTGCTCTGCGGTGATGAGCCTGCTTAGATCTATAGAATATATCACAGCAGCTTTAACCTCCAAGAAACTTGCTTTGAGTTAATAAAGTTGGCAAATAGAGAAGTGTAGAGGAGTTGTCGCTGTTGCCATAGCATGAGGTGTTCACTATATGCTACTTTCAACCTTATGGGTGATTTCAGTGTCCAGTATTGAAGAGTTCTGCCAAGCCTGAGAATGAAGTCTGGGATTGGACAGCCTCTTACTGATTATATTGCTCATTCTGTAATAACAATAACTGTAGATAGGAAATCTTATTTTGTTGCTAAAAGGAAAGTTGTGTGGTTCTCAGTTTGTCAACAAGTGTGCTTCTTGTCGCACTTTTGGGATTGATGGATAGTTTCTTGGGATTGAAGTTTGATTTTTCAGAATATGGTGGTATTTTAAACTTCACTAAGATTTCGTTTGCAGAAAAACACCCCAAAATTAGCAATTTAAATACAGATATCTCCAAAGGCTCCAATATGACAGCTAATCACATCAAAAACCTTAATAATTTGAGCCTCTTTTTGACTGATTTCTAAGCATTGGGGAAGAAAAGCTTTTTGGAGGTATTTGGTTTTAGCAGGAAGCCTAAGGAATGCATTTAAAGGCTTTTAAGAAGCCATTTAATGCTATGTGTAAAAATGTTGTGCTCTTGCAGCGAGGAAGGCCAACCGTCTCCTAGGGGTCATTAATGGAGTGTTGCCAACAGGGTGAAGGAGATGATCCTTTGCCTGTACTCAGCCCTGCTGAGGCACATCACTGTCCTGGACCAGTTTCTAGGCTTCTCAGTGCCAGAGAGAAATGGATGTACCAGAGCAAGTACAGCAAAGGGTGAGATTACAGGACTTGGGCACAAACTGAAACATATGAAATTCCACCTGAACGTAGGGAAACATTTTTTTCCCATGAGGGAAGAAACACTGGCAGACGCTACCTGGAGAGGCTGTGGAGCCTTCACCTGTGGAAGTCCTCAAACCCAACTGAATACAATCCTGGTCAACCCACTTTAGCTGACCCTGTTTGCACAGAGCCTGCAAGGCTGCACTAGATGACCTCAACCGTTCTGTGATTCTACGATTCTGTGTTCTTCACGTGATAATTCTATGGACAAAATTCTTACTACAATGCGTTTGCAGATTAGCAGCTGAAGCTATGCACCTAAATCTTTACCCAAGTAACAAAAGAAGGTTGAACGAAATTTATGATTTTCAGCACTCCTGACATTTAGGCTATCTATTAAAATTTTCTTGATGCAGCTTGTCCTGCTCTGATGTTCAGATTAAATGAGAAGTGTAACCTAGCTCGTTATCCTTATATGGATGAAGGTACATGGGTATATATGTGCTATATTCCCATGTAGGCCACATGTTATAAGACATATGCAAACCTGCAGAACCATGGCCATGGTGGGGATTAGACTGGTATAACTACTTCAGAAATCTCATAACTTTAGCTCTAAGAACACTCCTGCTTTTAAACATATTTTAAGAATCTGAGTATGCACGTAGTGCTGGGCAGTTAAATGTGCCAAAGCACAGTGCTTGGAAAGTTGCTTGCACTCACTGATATAACAAACAAACAGCCTATGCATGTTTTGCCCTTTGATTTAGCTTGGTTAAGCAACAGAATTCTCAGGTGCCTGTCTCTAAACAGTTATTCAAGCAATCAACAGGTATTAAAGAACTATAGAATGGCAACTCCACTCCTCACCTTAGACTCTTACCTGGCATGACATGCAGCACCAGAGCATTTTCAGGAGTCTAGTAGAGTTTAGATGTATTTCTAATATCTGACTGTGGGTAGCCTGCACAGCAATACTCCAAGTTCTGTTTCACACATATGTTAACATATTTTGCTGTAGCAACAGGATGCAACTTATTCCAGAGCTGTTCTGTAATATTCAAATGTTTCACCTCTCACCCTAACCAAAACTGGGAACTGCAGAAGTGTGTCAAAATACTGAAATGTGTGAACGAATTGCTTAGGATTTTTGAAGAAAGTTGTTTGACTTAATCTTTGAACAAAACTTTTGGGTGTAATATCCCTTTTACGCAAGATGATTTGTCTGTGGTTAAGCATGTTTGATAGGAAAGCTTTCCATATGTTTAACAGCACTAGTTGTATATGAGTGTCAATTTGACTGATCTGTAGTTTCTTCAAGTTAAACACCTTATAGCACAACCACAATTTTGTGCACCATAGCCCAAACCAATTGAGATGATTGCTTAAACGTTATGTAGGTTTTATCTTGAATCAGGAGTCAGCTAAAAATTTCCGTGCATCCCTTACTTCAAGTGCATCCTCTTCTTATCTACATTCACATCCTGTAGATGAGTTTATGCCTCTTAGCTCTTAAGGCTCTTGGCTGCAGACAGGGTCAATTGTTACTTGACAGGAATAAGCAATTAGACTGCAGAATCTGTTCACTGCTGCATGGGCAAACCCATGCAGAGGTTGATCAGTCACTCACAGAATGTGAATTTGAGTTTCATTTTCCTTTTCATATCAAATCAAGCAGGATTTCCGTGTCCTCTCTAATGATTGCCCTTGTTCTGAGGCAACAATTTTAATTAGTTTCATAAACGGACCTTTGAACCATGTGTACAAGTGCAAAGTGCAAGTTTACAAGTTGTCACCAGTTTGGCCGAGGTAAAAAAAAAAA
>NW_010405991.1:0-4751 GCF_000710305.1 Buceros rhinoceros silvestris | reverse complement strand
CAGTCCCGGCACCAAGTACCCCGGGGTCCCGGTGCGGGGCCTCAAGGCGGCGCGGAGAAGAGGAGCCACCCGGGAAAAGTTATCCGCTGGCAGCCAAGAGCCGTGACCAGCCACGGGCAGTTGGTGCGAGCGAAGGTGCTGTCCTTCACAATTCGTCAGGTGGTATTAGCTATAATGAGATTGTCTGCGTGGGGACCGCAGGAGCACGGGCAGCGCCTGCATGGGAAGTAAAAAAGCCAAGATTGCTTAGTGACAAGTTTTTCATATTCAGCCTATTTTAATGTGCGGTTTTGTACATTTGACTTACTCCGTCCCCAAGGCAGACAACTGTTCCTTAGTGGGTGTATTTTGAATCATAACACAGCTGAAAATACAGTCGTCTTGGAGTTGTGCTGAAGTATAGCTTACACAAACCCATTGTTTCCACCTAGATAGTGCCTTTTGGGAGGCTCTTAAAAGTGTTCTGCTGGGAGCTGGAGTGGTGTGAAATTATATTGGAAAAAAAACATTTATTTATGTAAAGATGTACTTGCTGCTAAGCTTCACTCAGGCTTATCCTATTTTAATTTCTAGGTGGTATAAACGTTGTATCTTCTCTAACTTAGCAAGTAGTTCTTATGTAATATGCCTCTATCTTAATGATGTTCTTGTTCCAGCTGAAGTCACTGATTAATTCTCTTCAGTCTCTGATGGTACTTTCAGGCTAGTACAGTATTTTTAATAATTAGAATTCTGTGGTTATAGAAGATTCCTGCCAATTCTTCGTTTTGATGAATAATCCTTCATTTTAGCAGTGTTGTTTACCCAAACAGATACCCCAGTTAAGAATAGTGTATGAGAAAGGGTAAAACCAGGACCTCGGTTAGGTCATGTTTAATCCTATTTTACAGCCACTGCTTACTACACGGACATAGGCCCAAGCACTTGGAGTGGAAGGTCCTCACCTTGAGCTCAACCCCAGTTCTTCTCACCTTTCTCCAGACACGTTTTACTGTCACCCACCTCCAAGCTGTAGCAAGGTCTTCTGGAACTCAGCATCTCTTTTTCTCCTTCCTTCCTCTACCTGGATCCTCCTAGTTAACTGCTACCATCTTTTGCCCCCCAGCTGATGCCAACCACCTGGCACAGGAGACCTGAGGGGAGTCTGAAGGACTAATGGACATCCTTGCTAGAAGGGTTGTGGCATTTTTTGTCACCACTGGGGGTACTTCTTTCGTTATTCCTGCTATGGACTTGCTTTACCCATTTGCTCCCTCTCCTGCAGGCTCAGCTCTTACCACTGTGCATTCAACCGACAGTTTTTCCTTCAGCCCCAGCCTGGATGTAGTGATGGGTCAGTGCAAACAGGACGGAGAACGTCATTTTTCCTGGTTGACTTTGACTGTGATAAAGCACAACTACTCCACAGCTGCAAAGAAAACTGAATGGAGCCTGGGTTAGGTAATGCCTGGCATGCCTGGAGTAAAAGCTGAGATACAGAGATTCTGTAAACAGTTTTCACAAGTGCAGCAGGTAGCAACCCTTGAACCAAATTTTGTACGCAGGAGAGAGCACATCCCTGATAAGGAAGTGATTCTTCTATCAAATTTAGCAGCAGTTGTAAAAGAAGGTGACAAAGAATCTCAATACAAGTCAGAAACCCCGTTGCAAATTTTTGGCTGAAGTGATTGAAGGTCAGGAAGTTAAAAAGTAATTGGAAGTAAGGTTTTTAATGGACAGCATCAGGTAATCCCAGAAGTAGTGCTGCAACCGAGGCAAAACACAGATAGGTGAACATACTCGTTACCTGCTGTTAACAGTGTGATCCAAGAAGTCTATGCCATTTCCCCCTTTCTTTGGGAATTACCTACCAACAGGAACAATTTTATGCCAGTGTACTATACCACGGCCTTCCACATCCTTGCAAGCTCACAGGATATATTCAGTGTTAGAAATGTATGTGGTACTGTGGGTCCCAGGCACTCAGGTGCAATTTTTTGGGAATATCTGGATTGTCATGAACTGTGCGGCTGCTGGAAAAGCAGCGTTACTGTTAAAGAGTAACTACGTGCCAGGAATTCCTACTGAGGATGGAAAGCATTGTGGTAATATACTCATTAAAAAGCTATTGTTAATGTCTCTAATCTTTGCTAGCAATTTTCTTCTGAGGTGGAAATGTCAGCAGTAGCTGTATCGTATCCACTCTGCAGTTAAAGCCTTTGGAGGAGACTTGGTCAGTACACTAAACATGGAATTTAGGCTGCTCTTCTGCCCGTTAATCAGCCACACAACCTTCTTCTTTACATGCACATTCTGAAACATTTTGCATTTGTCAACTCGATTTGGTCATAAAAAAGTTAATCACATGCAGCCTGGGCCACTGAGGGTATGCACATTAGCCTGACCATCAGGAGAAAAGACTACGCATTTGAATTCTTCCTGGTTTAACCCCAGCTGGCAAGTAAGCCCCACACAGCCACTTGCTCACTTGCCCCCCAGTGGGATGGGAGAGAGCATTAGAAGGGTAAAAGTGAGAAAACTCGTGGGCTGAGATAAAGACAGTTAGAAGTCCTCAATTATGTAAGAGCTCTTGGCTTTTTGATCGTTCTGGTTAAGGTTCAAGGTGTGGAGAATCCATGCACGAGCTCCTAAGAGCAATCACTGTGCACATCTTCATAATTTTTTTTATAATACAGCTGTAGTCTATGCAACAGAGACAGAAGTCAATCGGTTAGTAACATACTGAGAGACATCTCTATGAAACTGAGAGCAGGAAGTAATCTTTCATCAGGTACATTCTGGCTCTCCCTACCTGACGACAATTATCAATGCTCATATTTCCACGACAGGGTCTTAAGATGCTGGCAGGAAAGCTGGCATTGTTACCTGCAGATAAGTAACAGAAGCAAAAAAGGTAGCATGTCTTTTCCAAGGTCAGGAAGTCAATCAGTGACATAGCAGTTTGTTGCCAGGCCCATCTATTACTCACAAAATCACTCTTGTCTTTCTGTGCCTGGAGAATTCTTTTCTTCCTTTCTCCTCTCAAACAATTTTTTTTTTCCTTTTTTTCTCTCTTGCTTTTTTCAGTTTATCTTTCCTCACTTAACCTCTGACTTGGGCTGCTGCTATAAAAAAGGACAAAAGGCAAGAGCCTACAGGAACCAGCACAGTCAAGCTCTTGTCTTTGTCCAGCGCTGCCTTTTAATTTGTGAGAGAGAACAGTAGGAGAGATGGTTTCATGCTGCATATGTTGCTGATGGGCAGAGTCAGGAAAAACTCCTGACTTCCTTAGAGAGTGACTCCCTCAGCCAGGATGCTATTCCCTTAACGAAGCAGCCACACGGTGCCACGGCAGCCCAGCACCCTCTGTTGAGATATTTAAACCCTGTATCCACAGCAACAATTCTGCCAGCTCTGCTAGTAACCTTGTTAAATTTATAGGCGTGATATTCAGGGTTTCAGTTTTTAAATTATCAGAATAAAAAATAGCTCAATCTTTCTCATTTCCTTGCAAAAGCCCTATTTTTGTCACAATTGCCTTATTTTAAATGTAAATGTCCCAGATTTAGGTTTTTTAACTTGAGGAGGAGGTGTAACAGAGAAGATTCAATTCAAACTGCATAAAATACACTTTGATGTGTCTGAATCTTTCTGTATTCTTTCAGCTGTTCTGACTTTAAATTCCCCAAATCAAGATAGGAAGCACATGAAAGGCTTGGCCTATTCTGCCTTTCACATCATTAAAGTGTAGTACTGTTCTTGGGATAAGCTTTGTTGCTGGCTGATAAATATTCATAAAAGGCAATGAATGCAATTCAGCGGAGTTGTGTAATCTCACAAAATAACTATTTCTAAAAGATCTTAACAGCTCTGCTAAAATTGCTTTTACTTTTGTACAGTTTTCTCAGACAGCTCAAAAAATCACTACCAAGAGTTAAGCATAATATTGTAATATACATTTCAGGCAAAGAGTCAGTAGAAACTCTCATTTTTTTCCTTTTTTATTCCCTGTGGTAACAATAATGTTGCAGAAGCCGGTAGGTGTTGAAGCAGCACCGAAAAAGCACGGGGCAGTGGTAAACTCTGCAGGTCTGTGCCCTGCCTATGCCCAGTGAGAATTAAACAATGTCAGTTACGTGGAAAGTGCTGTTGAGTTTAGGTTGGATCTGTATCATCTGCATAAAGAAAATTTACGCAAGACAGGGAGATTTGAAAGGGCTGAAAAAAGAGCTGGCATGTTTTGAGGAGTGGTCATGAAGGTGAGGGTTGTTTTCTAGACCTCTCTGCTAGCAGACCCAAAGTTACATCTCTAAGGTCACCCCAGGCCCATGACCCCATGTTGCACAGCCCGCCTGCTTGAGGGGCTCTTCGTGAACCTTGGGAAGTCTCTTCGAGTTGAAGGACAGACTTCCGTTTCTGCATGCTGACAGCTGTAAAGCCTGAACTATGGTTCCGCTCCATCAAGTCTGGCCTGGTGAGTCAGACCCGGGAACGGCCTCCCTGAGCATGGTTGTCTTTCTCCCGTTGAGGCCAGAGGACAGGAGAAATGCATGACCCTATTCCCCGCATTCACCCTGAAACCCAGCTGGGGTTTGCCACCTGCCTCCCCCGGTGGTGGGGACAGGCCTGGAGGGAGGGCCCTGGGCTGGCCCGGGGCTTCATCGCGCTCTTCCTAGGGGCAGGACCGGGCACCTCCTTCTCAGAGCTGCTCCCCGGAGCAGGCAGGACGCCCGCCCCCAGCGCTGCTCGCGTCTGGGGCCTCGCCAGTAACG
>NW_010405990.1:0-1611 GCF_000710305.1 Buceros rhinoceros silvestris | reverse complement strand
CCGGTTCCCGCACCCCTCTATGATTATTATCATCATCACCAACAACCTCTCCCTCTGTCTCTCTCTCTCTTTTCCTCCTTCAGCTTAGTAAAAAGTGAGTTTGGTGTGTGTCGTTCGCGTGGCTGTCATTAAGGCCGTTTGTTATTGTGTGAGGGCTGAATCAGTTAGCTCTTTGTGCTCTCAGCTGTATGGTAATGTAGACAGCACCTGCTCCCTGCACAATGCGAGAGAGAGAAAGAGCTCCCCTCGGCGCACGCTACTGCCTCTACAACAATGTCCGCACATTTTTTAAAGAAATCTCTTCCAGCACTTCCCCCCTCGTAAAAAAAAAACCAAAACAAAAAAAAAAACAAAAAACCACACACACAACAAAACAAAACAAAAAACATCAACCAATCAAAAAAAAATCAAAACCCCCACACAACTAACTTTACACCAACCGTCACATTTTTTTTTTTTTTACATATCCATCAGACACTAGAACTTTTGATCTTAAAAACAGGGAAGTAGTTTACTGGTACGGTGAAGGAGGGATAGAGATGATTACTGTTTGAGCAGTTTCTTAATGATGGATGGAAGCGGGTATAAAAGTTGGAGGGCAACTCTGGCATGTCACTCGAGGCAGGGGTTTCCACTTTGTTTGGGCCTTTTTTTTTTTTTTACATATCCATCAGACACTAGAACTTTTGATCTTAAAAACAGGGAAGTAGTTTACTGGTACGGTGAAGGAGGGATAGAGATGATTACTGTTTGAGCAGTTTCTTAATGATGGATGGAAGCGGGTATAAAAGTTGGAGGGCAACTCTGGCATGTCACTCGAGGCAGGGGTTTCCACTTTGTTTGGGCCTTCTGTTTAAACACCTTCAGTAGGCGCCGGCAGATTCATTAGGATGCAAGGTGTAACTGTCTCTGTAAATGTCATTTTAATTGTAACAGAACATTTCAGCACAGCTTAAGCTTGTATGCAAAAGGAGAGGATTTGGCTACAATAACCTCACTGTAGGTATGCCATGCTAAAAGCCTTATTATGGAGACTTTATTGGGTTGAAACGTGCATTTGCATGGCAAAATGCGACTTTCATTGAAGCAGATGTCTTGATCACAAATTATCTTACAATGCACTAGGAAAAAAAAGAAATCTTAAAGACTTCTTCAAGTAAAAGCATTGGGTAATACCAATTAAAAGAAAATCACTAATGAGGTCATTCAGCCCAGCTCTTCTTGCCTGTTCCATGACTGTAGCTGTCCACATTTATTTACTCGGGGTCTGTGGCACCTACCCCAAACTCAAGCAGGTACCTTTGGTTCTTAAACAAGCACCCAGACTTTCACAACGATTCACCACACAACGTGTCTGTCCTTTACATCTAATTTTGGTTAAACGAGCCATCTACACGCAGGTACTTCTCCACTCTCCCAGTCCCCATGCCCCCCCCCCCTTAATGTACAGGAATGTTTGGGGGGGGGGTATCCTGGAGTTATATCTGGGCAGAAAGGGTAGCAGCGATCCCACAGGCACCGTGCGAGGGCGCGGGGAGGGAGGCCCGAGAGGGAGCGGAGCGGGCGGCAGGTCCCCAGAGGATGGGCCGCCCGACCTACGGTGCCCAGCCT
>NW_010405989.1:3793-4932 GCF_000710305.1 Buceros rhinoceros silvestris | reverse complement strand
GGGGCTGGGGGGAGGGAGGAGGGGGGGAGGAGGAGCAGCAACAAAAACCCCCATGTTGAATAAACATGCCTTACCTCAAGTTCAGAGTTTAAATATTTATCCTTCCAATAATCCCCAAGCAAAGTTCATTTAACCACTCTAGTTCCATGTAATTTATTTGCGGAATATGCATCACACTCCATCTAATTTTGCTTTGCTTACTTTGGAGAAAGGAAATTAAAAGTGAAATAGTGAAGGTGGCCCTTTATTCTTTTTTGTCTTTCCCAGAAGCGGGCAGGAAGAGTCCTAAATCAATAAACAAGCAGAAGATGTGCTTCCTCTGGCCGGTCTGGCTTTCAGAAAACAGTCTCCAGATGAAGCCAGGGCTTGCCGTGCAGCTGCTGGCTGTCACCAGGAGGGTACCCACCTCGCCCAAACGGCTGCTATTCCCCGCAAACTCCAAGAACTCTGAGACATCCAGCCAGATTTTCCACTGCCTCCTACCTTGAGTAGGTGTAAAGTTCTGTCTCTACGGAGGAACGTTTTATTTGTCCTCTGCACAAGCAGCGAATCAAAGGAAAGCAGGACAGGCCTTGGATTATCTTGTTAGAAACGGGGTCGTTAAAGGAATCTAAAACCTCCAGGGGATGAAAAGGGTAGAGCTTTAATTTGATCAATGTGCCAGGTAACCAAAGAGGCAAATACTCCCGATTGTGATTTCTTTATTCAAAAGAGAGGGTTACAATGGCTTATAATCCAAAGACGTGCAACGGAGACTGGTCCCAGGCAAGTGCTGCGCCACCTAAATTCCCAGTGAAATTAATGGAGCTGATGCAAAACTGGGTATTCTGCCCACCCCGCCTCCTGCCCCGTACCCAGTGCCTTCAGCTGCCAGGAACAGCAGCTCAGTTCTCTCGGTATCCACTGAATCCACAGGAGCTTTGACATGATCCAAGAGCGTACAGTGACACTACGAAGCCAGTCAGAACCAGGACATCCATCTAAAGTACCTTTGGCCCCACAACTCTTTTTCAGTTAAAAAAAGAATAGTTATTTAAACCCACAGAGAAGTGATCCGACAGTAGAAAAATCGTTTGGTTTCAATATCTGTACAGTATGAAAACAGGAAGGGTCATTAACAAGAGACACGTTAAGCATCA
>NW_010405989.1:2481-3647 GCF_000710305.1 Buceros rhinoceros silvestris | reverse complement strand
TCTAGCAAAAATTCTGGAGAAGACAAAAATATTTGCAGAGACAATTATTTTCTTTCTGGCATGTCAGTGTTTCATTCCACTTCAATCATTTACCAAGTATTTAGCAAACTGCTTCCTCTAAAGCCAAATAACATTTCGCTAGCTTATAAAACCCGTCCCAAACCTGCTGGGACCGTGCAGTGCAGGGGTCTGGTTACGGTGGTGTGCAGAATGGGACACCAGAAAGAGCCTCCCTTTCGAAGCAGGCTGTAGTACCTGTGGAGACACTGAATTTAAAACCCATGACAGCAACTCTGTCTTGTGAAACACTACTTGAATCTTGAATTTGCTACATGATCGTCTGTGACTATATCGGGTAAGCTGAAAGTAGTTTTTAAGACACGTAAAAGTGATGCCAAATGAGAACTAGGAAGGAAGGACTCTAGCAAGGCCTTGAGAAGAGAACAGACGAACGATTACTGCGGAGAGCCCTGCCTGCTACCATTCTAAACCAGCATTCGTTTGCCACAATGGAGAGAGAGTAAGGTCGATACAGATGAAAAACTCTACTCTGCAGACAGCCAGAAGCTCGTGTACAGAGCCGTCAGTCCAACTAAACGACACCGTGTAGGTTCAGACTGCCGGGCAGCTGGAAGGGACAGCAAGGTGGCTGCTGCATCGCCCTTGATAATTAAAGAGCCTTAGCAAACGCTCGATGGACAATCCCTGTGCGACAGAGCTCAGCGCTCCTCGACGCCACTCCAAGCACCAAACCCAAGCCTGCCACAGAACCACCCCTGCTCAGCACCCAGGAATCCATGAACTCAATGCACGGTGTTGCCTCTTACAGAAGAGGAAACAGAGAGGGGAGACAGCAGTGCGAGGCAGTGCCATATCAGGATGTAACGTCATGAAGTCGGTATGAGTTTGCTCTGGAGTGCAGGGGAGCGTTTTGCCCCGTGGGACCCTGCCTGTATGGCACCACACAGAAGGAGATCTAGTGTTTTTTGACATGGGTCTCTGGGGGCTCTTTGAAGAGAAAGAACCCATGATGGTAACTAATGACCAGAATGCTGCTGGGAAATGCTAACGTTTTGTGGTAAAAGTTAACGAGGATCATGACAACCCACGCTATGAAAAGCCCCTCCAGAATTAGAAGTCACATACACTCCGGTATGCTGGTGTCA
>NW_010405989.1:427-2370 GCF_000710305.1 Buceros rhinoceros silvestris | reverse complement strand
CAGCAGGAACTATAGGTAATATTTGTCTCCTTTGATAAATGGACTAAAAATGTCTTTTCTTGTATTTGTGAGAGCATGTTCCTGAGTATAGAGATTTCCGGAATTCTGCTGAGGTTTCAAAAATTGTTGGCCTTTCACATTTCAATGATAAGATTCTATCAGTGACATCATGAAGAAATGAGAGATACACCTACCAAAAACCTGCTCATCAGTCAGACCCGCGCAGAAGCAGCGCAGCCAGTTTTGAGCGCTGGCTTGGAACGAGTAAGCCCATGTCCCTGAGGACCCACCGGTGCACATCGACCCTTCCTGCTGCTGCTCAGACCAGTTGTTTCATGCTGGGGCTGAGCCACCTCCTAGCCACAAGTTTCACTGAAATCCACCTTGCAGCTCTTGCCGCATACAGCGCGTTCCAAGACTACCCCTTCCAGTGCCGACAGCATCTAGAGGCACCTACGGGCAACAGAGTTACTGAGAACCTCTCTTACGGCCATTTGCTTCTCGACGTGTAACCATGCTTTAAATACTCCACCTCTGTACAGATGGCTTTGAAAGACTCTTAAAAACCCAATTTCAAGGGATTATTTCAAGGGTAGCTGTAGGCAACACTATGTGAGATCGTATTTAAAATATGCTTTTATGGCATTGTATTATTACCACATGAATTTTAGTTCTGGCATTTTTACGTTTCTACACACAGTTGAATGTCTTCAATTCTCAACTGTGCCTACGAGATAGTTGTGAACTAATTTTTTTAAAAAAATTTTGTTATGAGTATAATGTTTTTAGTTCAATTGCACAGTTAGTTTGATTGGACTAGACGTAAAAGTCTAGGACGTGATGAGTGTAGTAGTCTGATGTGCTGTTCTGGACAATGTTAGGCAAAACGTGCCTTAGTTAACCCCTGACCAGGCAGATCTGCATGTTAGAGATGACAGTTTGCCCAGCGTGTTCCTTTACTAGCTGAACGTCACTGAAACAGTAACCAGGTTAGTATACTTAGATCATTTATAGCAGCAGCCACATGATGTCATCTGGAAACCAGTCAATGGCTCTCAATCAATTTCTTATCCATTTCCAGTCCTACTGTCCTAAGTGAGACCTGAAAATCAATAGTTCTCAAACTACTGACCACAGAGACCAGTAAAACACCTCCTTGGCCACTACAATACCTGCTTCAGTTGCTTTTGGTGTTTTGGTTTTCTGTTTGGGTTTGTTTTTGGGTTTTTTTTTTTTTGTGGGCTTCTTGTAGCTTGAACTTCTTATGTCAGGTTTCAGCTGCACATCCTTTTTATCCTCTCACTTTATCTTCTCACTGAAAAGCTTCCCAAAAGAAGTAAGTTTTCTCCAGCTATGAACAGCGATGTAACAGGTCTAAATTATTTTCGGGTGTGAGTCCTAGACTTGGACCCAACCTTATGATTTGAAGCCACAACTTCAGACTGGAAAAATAAAAATCAAATTACGGCTGCTGGAACTAAACCAGGACGTGGTGTACAACATTCCTGGCTCAGTTTTGAATGTGTATCTGAAGTCTAAACATAAGACCCAATTCTAGTAACTCTGAATATTTGTGTATTTTTGTTAACAGACAGGGTGTGTCTCTGAGGGGAAAAAAAGATGACTCAGAGGACTAATAATTGTTAATCTGACCTCTTACTATTCAAAAATAAAATAAATCTGCTGACGGGGACATGTACACACCTACAGAAAGATAACGAGCTGCTTTGTGCACACCTCCACCTCGGCCCCAACAACTTAAATTTTCATGAGTCCGCATTGAAACGGTCCGAATTACGTTAATGAGTTTTCAGTTGCCAAGCGTGATTCGAGAAGCGACAAAACACGGGATCCTTTAGCAGTCCTGGCCTGCGCGTCAGTCCATGGAGGGGCTTGTTACCTTCGGACCGAACCTCACACCGCTTCCTCAGGAAACAGCCGCA
>NW_010405989.1:0-296 GCF_000710305.1 Buceros rhinoceros silvestris | reverse complement strand
GCCGCAGGATGGGTACATGTGCCGGGGGCCAGACCGCCTCAGCAGCAGGAGATCGAGGAAGAAAGAGAACCCCAGACTCGCGTGTTTGTGTCTCTGTCCGGGTACCGCCTCAGGCAGACCTCGCCGGCAGGGATCCGCGGTGGCGAGGGCTTACACCGGCCGTGCTGCCGCGCACCCCGCTGGCACCCCGCTCCTGCTTATTTTAAGTCAAGTCTGCGATGAAACAATACAAACCCGCTTTTTATTGCCATTTTTATAGCTTTTACCGCTAACTCATTATTCCCTGCAACTGCCAG
>NW_010405988.1:20536-37080 GCF_000710305.1 Buceros rhinoceros silvestris | reverse complement strand
AATAAATATTTATTTTAAATAATTATTATGAAATTTTTTATAAGCTGAAATTTTACCTCTTTTGATTACATATGTACAATAATCCTGCAACCACACATAAGCTTTACAGAAGCCTCACTGAAACACTTCTTAGTTTAAATCTTCTCTTTTTTAAATGACAGCCTTACAGAAATACAACATGCACCACTTGGTATTTACTAGACAATCTTATCTTACAAGTAACAGTTGAACTAAATTTTGAGCTCTTTGTTTGGAATTACTTATACTGTCATACGGCCATATTATATATACACATTACTGTTAATACCTGCACAAGTACTAGGAGGAAGTATGGTGCTTAATCATCGACTAGATTAAAGAAAAACCTTTCATCAGAACAGACCTGAATTGCATTTGCAATTTTTCAGAAAAAGAAAGATTTCCCTACTCTTCAAAATTATGGCATGATTTTCTTACATAACATCAATAGCTTTTAATAACTGCCCAAGACTTGAAATTGCATAGCTGATGATGATGTAGAACTGGAAGACAAACAGTCAGAGAAAGTTTATCACATTATGCCTATTTCAAACCATGTATTATGTATTCCCAATTTTCAATAGAACAATTTATATCAGCTTCAAATCATATTTACATGGACTATTTAAAGCAGCATACTTGGTAATAATTAATACTTACAATATTAATTAGAAGAACTCGCAGTCATAAGTTACTCAAAAGGAAAAAAAAAACTACCCAACCTTAAACAATTTTTTTTTTCTGATTGAACTCCCCCAGTGACAGAAGAACTAAGGCATCAGATGCTTTTAAAAATCTAGCAGTGTTTATGTTAAAAAAGAAAAAAAAGAAAATTAGTGCTGTGCAGGATATGTTCTGCTTTAGATGAAACAAGATACATTTAAAAATCTAAGTATGCACATTATATTGTTTTATAAGAGAAAATGTCCTTTTTTTAAAAAATTGTAATTGCTAATTTCTTTGTTTATTTGTTCTCCAGTATTTAACATTATATAACCATCAATACAGCAGAGGCTAGAATGCCTTGTTCTTGGAGTGACCACCTGTTACTTGAAGGTTTTTCCTGCGTGTTTATTATCCTCATCATAAGTCCCTTCATTTTATTCCTCCCTTCTCTTCATACTCACAAAATACCATAATTTTGTCAGCTCTTTATGCTTTGCCTCGCTATCATCAAATGATCACGGAAAAGTCAGAAAAAAACTGTTAATACTGTGGCAGCTACAGTGTCATTTTAACTGTACGTTACCACACTTTGCATGCACTCCTTTAGCTGTTGGGTTCTTTACATGAAGCCAACTGTTAAACACACTGTAAACTTCCACGTCTGCAAGCATTTCATCAATGTACGCGACCAAATAGAAATATGTAAAACTTGAAGACACTACAAATCTGAAAATACTTCAAGTGGTCTAATAATTCCTACAGCTGACCTAGTGAATTAGGCGGGAATGCTTACAGTCAAAGTATGCAACACTTGTGTCAGCATGTTTGGTCTAGAGAGTGCACAGATTAAAGAGTTTTCTAATAAGGGGTTAAAAGTTTATGGAAAACATTTTGTAATACCTGGGATAATTGGGTTACAGAATGCCATGCTTTGGCTTTAGGCTGAATCGTCTTCTGAAACACAATGTGTTGTGTTTTTTCTCTTTAGAGTTGCTTGTGAAAAATATTTATGGAGGTAAAAACAACTACCTCAAAAAGTAGGGAGAGAGAGAAGATTCAGTAAGTGTTCATGCTGTTGTGACAGTATAAACTATATGCAATCAAAATATACAGGTAAATCAAGGCATATGCCATAATTAAAGTAAGTTTTACGAATTTTAAACAAGCAAGTCTAGCTCCCTACATCATCACATAAGAGGAGAATAGATATATGATCCAGTCTATTAAAACTGAAAGGGATAATATCAATGCAAGTGCCACAGGAATTAATATTATATTAAACTATTATAAGAACTTTTACACCATAAGGGCACATGGAGGAGACAGATTTATTTCCAGTGAGGCAAAATTTTTCTTATCTAACTAAAGACAAAGGTACAGAATATACAAAAAAGAAAAATACACAACCATTAAATCCTTAAACGTGGGCAGTGCTCCCGTATGTGATAGGTTGCTGAGGATTATTTTGCAAGTCATCTTGTATAATTTTGTATAGTAATATGTTTGATTAATTTCAGAATTTTAGGTGTTGTTAATTATCTAAGCAAAGGGATTCGCATATGCCACAAAATGTGTCATGGATGACTCGAAAGTTGACATGATATTCATAGGTGATATGAGGGGTGATATGTATCATCCTGAACTACCTCTGCACTACTGAAGATTTAGCATCATCCGTTGTCTTCTGTTTTGCTTTTTCTTTTTCATATTAAACATACAGGTAGTGCTCTGAAAAAACCCTGACCTTGGTATACATAATTTTTTTTTACCAAATTTCACTCCAGAGTTTCAAGAGCAGCATCATTTCTTCTCTGGCTTCAGTGCTTGTGCCTGCATGAACATACCATTGAGTGGTGAGCAGATGACAGTGCGAAATTAAAGAAGCATTTTCAAACAAGCCAGGATGCCTGCAAGTCAAAAACACCTGAAATTGTCTTAAAAAATTATTTTGCTAGGTTTGTAACACATGCTGCAGTTAAAATTTATGTGACTGTATGAGTTGTGTGTCGTGGCATAAGTCCACAACAGAAGAACAGCTTTCCTGCCTGCTCGAAGACTGCCCCTTCGGAGATCAAAAACTCTTATCCTGCCTGGATAGAAGGAGTTCATGGCAATATGAATATAATAAAAATAAATGAAAAATAGCCCTTGGAAAATGAAGATATTTGGTTTATCTTTCCTGGGTTTTTTTACAAGCATAAATGACTTGACAGATGTGAGCCTATGAGTTGTGTGTACAGATCCAGGGAAAAAAAAAAATAGAGTCACTATGTTTGCATTAGGGATACCAGGTAAAATGGTTTTGGTTGGAAGTGATCTTCAAGGTCAATTAGTTCCAACCCTCCTGCCTTGGGCAAGGACACCTTCCACTCAAAGCACCATCCAACATGGCCTTGAACACTTCCAGTGAGAGGGCATCCATTCTCTGGGCCCATTCTCTATGCAACCTATTCCAGTGTCTCAACACCTTCACATCAAAGGATTCTTTCGTAGGATCTAATATAAATCTACTCTTTTTCAGTTTAAAACTATTACCCTTGTCCTATCACTACATTCCCTGATAAAGTACTTCTACATTTTTCCTGTAGGCCTCCTTTAAGTACTGGAAGGACTCAATAAGGTCTCCTGAGTGCCTTTTCTTCTAGAACAACCCCAACTCTTTTAGCCTGAACTCAGAGGGGAGGTGTTCCAGCTCTCTGATTGTCTTCATGGCCATCCTCTGGAGCAGCTCCAACAGGTTCATGTCTTTCTTATGCTGGGGACCCCAGAGGTGGACACTGTGTACTTCTGGTGGGGTCTCACTGGAGTGGGAGAATCATCTTCCTTGCCCTGCTAACCACACTTCATTTGACTCAGACCAGGATACACATGGCTTTTGGGGCTGGAAGAGCAGATTGCCAACTCACAGAATCACAGAAGTCTTTTGGTTTTCTCCTAATTTGCCTATTTTTTCCCAATACTGAACCTAAACCTCCCTTAGTGTAACTTGAGGCCATTCTCTCTTGTCCTGTTGCTTGTTACATGGGAGAATAGACTGAACCCCACCTTGCTGCAAACCTCCTTTGAGGAGGTTGTAGAGAGTGATAAGGTCTCCCCTCAGCTTCCTTTTCTCCAGGCTAAACACCACTACTTCCCTCAGATGCTCCTCGTGGGACTTGTGTTTCACCAGCTTTGTTGCCCTTCTTTGGATACGTTCTAGCACCTCAGTGTTCCTGTACTGAGGAGCCCAAAACTGGACAGAGTATCCAGTGCCCAGCACAGGGGGGCAATCCCTTCCCTGCTCCTGCCAGCCGCACTGTTGCTGATACAAGCCAGGATGCCATTGGCCTTCTTGGCCACCTGGGCACACTGCTGGCTCATATTCAGCTGGCTGTTGACCAGCACCCCCAGGGCCTTTGTAGCCAGGCGGTTTTCCAGGCACTATTCCCCAAGCCGGTAACATTGCATGGGGTTACATTTCCATTTACTCTCATATTTCTGAAGGATGCTCACCAATGAGAAAGATTTGCTCTTTTCATGATGCTCTGTTTTTGTCTTCGTTTTAACAAATCTCATCTTACAGAATAAAATTAGTAATGAATCCTCAGAATATAAAACCCAGAATGCCAGTTGCAGGCCCCAAATTACAGAATTGGGAAATCTTCTGAAAAATGATTAATGGAATAATCGCTCTAATCTCTCAGTTAAAGAATTGCTCTGAAGAGGCTTAGGAAACGTCTAGTGACTCACAGTGTTTGAATGTTCATGCCATATGGACCACTCGTTTCAGAATTTCTCTCCCTGATTTTACAATCCATGAACCTTTAGGGACCTTCTCAGAATTGAGAAAAGTCAGCATGGATTTGAAGATAATCTTTTTATTAATAAACCTCGTTAATTGATACAGCCAACAAGAAAAAAGTGAGTACAGGAAGCACTGATATAGTGGGCACCAAATTAATTAACACAATGAAACCATAATCTTTTAATAGCTAACACTCATCTGAGTTTTATTTAGAACTGATACAAACTGATGTTAAACCTGATGAGAAATCCAAAATGCAGAAGTATACAGCTTAAAACAAGTCTATCTGAAATTGGCAGAATCGAGTTTGGTGCATCCTGCAAAACACAACTCTTAAAGAAAGATGTTCTCTCATTCTTTCCAATTCATTTAGATAATTCTTCAGCAAATGCTGGCCTTCATATTTGGAGAAAAATATTGTCTATGAAGCTTGTGTCAACTGCTTACTTGCAGGCTGGACAGCCTACCAAACTTTACACCAAGAGTTCAGAAAGCAAGCAGAAGGTAGGATGCACACCTTGAGGCATTTTAAGGACATCCCATTGCTAAGCTGCTCTTTTATGAACTGTTGGTAGTATCGTAGATAAAACATAGTGAAATAAAACTAAATACCCACAAACATACGGCTGCATTAATATGGCATTTAGTGCTAGGTAATATTTTGTTTTTCTCAGCAGGGTTTATTAGCTTGGCTAATCATCAGGCCAACTGCTGCTACTTGGCTTGGAGTACTGACAAAGCAAGTAAATTTCTGTCTGTCTAGAGCATTGCCAGAGATAGGATGCAGACAAACTCCAAGTATCTCGCTTTAAAATACTTTTGTTTCTAGATTTCAAATATTTTTGCAGCTTTCCATTATAATGTCCTTAATTTTCCACCATCCTTTCAAAGTTGTGGGTGCCAGAGGAGGGTGCCCATTTCTGCTACTGGACATACTGCAGCACAGTTATCTCCGTACTTCCATCATCCTAATCAGACTTGCAACAGATCCTCTTCATCCTCTCTGCTGCACCCTTGCTATATAGACTGAATTATATGATTGAATTTAATATTTATGATTCTACCAGATTTTACATCATTGTAAATATTTTTAGAATTTTGTTTGATCCTAGGCTACAGATAATGAAACTAAACTACACCAAATCTAAGCACTGATCCCTACAACGTTACACTACATTATACAGACATCTCTATATTTCACATTTTCTGTTTTAATATGTTTACAGTGTAAAATATTAATGATTAAAGTCAGAATATTGTTACATATTAAATTAAATGCCTTACAAAATCTTAATTCTACTACTTTGTTCCTTATTACACCAATCAGCAAAATTCACTATATACTTTCGACATACGCCGAGGCAATGATACTCAACTGCATGCATTCTCCTTTCAAAGAACAATTTTAAAGAATTCCTTTCCTGTTCATCCTTCTTATTTCTTAATCTTTGCACAGTATAGAAAAGGCAGTGAGGAGGTGTTGAATCTTACAAAAACCTGTGCATGCAGTATTGGAGATATTCACAAATTATTTCAAAGAGAGTAAGAATGATCTTGCACTTTCCACTGTACATTTACAGAGAGAGGACATTCAGCTCAACGGACCTTTTCTGACCTTTAGTACTTGTTCTTATATACTTTGTATGGAAATAACTGCTCCATACCTCCCCTATAATCTGCCTTTAAGCAGATGATTTTATAAACAGCCAGTGAAGTCTGTATTTCTCTTGTTTAGTGTCCCCATTCCCTGCAGCTCTGACGAGCTATGAGTGCAGCCATTGACACTGTCACTGGTAAAGGGAATCAGACAAGAGCTCCTCATGGAAGTCTGACTAGACAAAGAGAATGATTGTGCCTAATATTATTTGTAATATTTAATGGTTCGTATCTTAATTTATTCTGCTTCTGACTTGTGAGTGGTTACCCTTGTAAGTGGTTAATAAACTAATTTTCATCTTAGACAGCTGCATCTCCATACACTTTAAGTTTGTATAGTTGAAAGCGAATTCATAAATCCTCACAAGAGAAAGTTTTGTACATATCAGTTTCCTCTACATAAAACCAAGATTCACTGAGACCAATGTGGTATAAATACTTTCAAAATTTGATTTGGCAGTACCTTTTTCATTTAGAACATCACCATAAACTAATTAGAAGGAAAAAGAAAAAAAGCAAAAACAAACCCACAAGAAACCCCAAACAGCCAACCCTAAACTTTCGCTATCTTTCCCAAAGCTGGGAAAAATATCAAATATGTTTTTGACATCTTTTTCCAGTTGTGTATATTCTTTCACATGAATAAAAAGAGCGCTCAAAGGTTTATGTCACATGCTCGTTTTAAGAACACCAGTAATTTTCCTGCATTTTCTCTGGAAAAGAAAAAAACAAAACCAACAACAAAACAACAAAACCAACCTCCCAAGAAGTAATATGAATCAAGCTATTTCAGTGATCAGAGGTAAAAAAATTATGAAACAAAGATCACATCTTTCCCTGATTTTGTGTCAAGAGACTGACTTTTTAGTTATACCTACTGATGATGCAGAATTTCTTTTGATTTTAAAAATAATCCAAACCAGATTATATGTGTTCTGAGTCAGCCTAGGAGTTACAGGTATCTGGGGAAAAATGTAACACCCTCCCTTTATGGGCAGTTGCCAGGGCAAGTTGCTGAAGGGATGTCATCTTTTTATTTATTCTGTGCAAAGGAACAGACATGCTTTTCTCCCTACTTTTCTGAGGTGCTCACTGAGCAATCTAGTAAACCTGAGGCAATTAATCTGGTTTCCTGCAGCGTTCTTGATTTCTCCTGCTTTTGTAGCACTGTTTAAATCATCTAGAGTATGCGTCCACCTTCAAACTCAGTAGACACCTCAATGAAAATATAACTAGTGTATTTATCATCTGTCCTTGGGAAGATACAATGCATGCATAGAAAACAGAGGATGGTTCTATCCAGCAGATTTTTGTCCTCAGGTTGTTTCATTCAGTCTTTCAAGCAGTACACAAAAAAATGAAAACACAGAAGGCCAGTGATCTCTATAGACACAGAAAAAGAGTTGTCTTTTCACCATGTGTTACTGGGATGGTTGTCACTGCTTTTGGTTCCCAGTGCTGGTAACAATGATATTATTGAGATTAATCTACCTGTGTAAAGTCCTAGAATCCAGAACTAATATAAATCAAATTGAATAATTTCCTGATTAATTCTAAGAAAGGGGGAAAGTGTGCAGTTTAACCACTGATTTCAAGTATCACAGACAAAAGGAAGAAAAATCATCTTTTAAAAACTCAATATATGAGTTGCCAGAATTTAGACTTGTAAGCTGACTGTCTCTAGACTGGAGATAGTTTAGGTTCTGAAACATAGTCTAAGCCTTTTTCACGTAGATCCATGACATTATTATAGCTCATCACTTTAAATTGTTTAAATAATTTACAGGAATAAGTTAGTATTACTGTAATGTGTGGATGAAATAATGGAAACTACAGACATCTTTTTCTAATAACAGAATCTATTTTCTATTTTTGGACTTTTAATTTTCCTCTATCTCCTCCACTAAATTTCTGAGGAAAGCAGATTTTCTTTAATCCTATTGGCAAGTGTCTGAACTCTCCAAGGATATTTTGCCAGCTGTCCAAATTTAACTTGTATCTAAGATAACCCAGCTAGCTCTAAACTAGTTTTTCGCAGTTTCCTATAAATAAAAAATTACATTTAAATTTTTGTAAGAACGTTAAATACAGTCTCACTCAAATTGCTGTGGGAAAGAGAAAAAAAAGGTTGCTTTGAGTTCAAAGGAGTCTGTGGCAAGTTTGACGGAAAAAAAAGGAACATTACAGATATATCTATTTATTTGTTCTTCAAAAAAATTTTCTTCATGATAGTTTTTGCTTTCACAGTGTTTCATGATTTTAGGTCAAACCCCATAACGTAACACCATGATACACAACCGGTGGCCCTCAATGCAGGTGTATTGTACAAATACACAAGCAGTTTCAGCTTTGAAACTCTTTCATTTACTAATACTTACCTCCTAGTTACTAATAAGCAAGACATACCATAAAACTGCAGCTTAAATTAGTGTTCCACAGAAATACCATTTCTTTTCAAACAATTGGTATTTTCACTTTCCACCCTAGCACTAACATCCCACAGCTGACTTTATAGTTTGTCATTTTGCATAATTTCTTAAAAAGTAATGGCAGGAGTGGGCTGGGAAAAAAAATACAACAACAAAAAAAGAAACAAAAACACCAAACAATACAAACAATCAATCTCACCATATTTGTCTGTTACAAGTGAGTTACAAGTTCAGACATCCCATCCATTTACATTTTCAGTACAACTCATCTTCACATATCAACACCAATTGACAACAGTGCAAAATATCATAACACTTACAGCTGCACATAGAAAACCTGTTTTAAATACAGATTTACCCATCATATCTTTTTTTTTATGCCACCTCGATGTGCCATTTACGCCTTCTTCCTTTAGGAATCTCCAGGAGTTGTAGCTAAAATAATTCCTTTTGCTCCTGTTTCCACCCACAGACTTTACTTGGCAATACTGGAATCAAAAACCCTGTTTGTCCTCATCTTCAAGTCTCTTCATCCTCATCTTCATCTCTTCTCACAATCTGTCCTACACCTTAGTTCTCAGTCCTCTTCTTCTAATGATTGTTAATTGTTACTTCCTTTATCCTCACATGTGACATGAGACTTTCTGCCATAGAGTATGGACACAGGTAACTAATAAGGTTCTTCCTAAAACTTAATAAATAACCCCCCCCCAAACAAACAAACAAACAAACAAAACAGAAAAAAAAAAATTTCACCAATATTATTTTGTAATTCCAGAAGCAGGCTGAGCTCATCAGAGGAAAAGTATTTCTGCTGTACACCTCTTTTAAAAATATCATTATTAATACAGGATTTGTTACACAGACCCAAGCAGTAACTCTAAAATCTGCAATATTTGAGACTATCTCTTACTTCTCAGGTAAGAAGACCATCATTTATGAGAACACAAAATCACCCCAATTAAATAAGTGTCACATCTAAACTTATGCATCAAAGTAGCTTCAGAGGAGATAGAAGAAAACATAAATGAAAAATTATAGACTACCAGGTTGGACAACTAAATCTGACTTCATAGTTGACCTGCTTTGGGTAAGAGGGTGGACTAGGTGGTATCAGAGGTTTTGTAGTTTTCAGTTATTCTGGCATTCTGCCATTCTACGAATCTCTCCCCAGTGAAAGTTTCTTATCAAAAAAGAAAAACGGGTTTATACCCTGAAACTTGATAATGTCTGTAAAAACACATATATATGTATACACAAAGGGCTTGTGCTTGAGCATGCACATGTGTGCTTAACAGTTTTCTAACAGAAGGAACTTTTTCCCTTCTTAGGTCAGGAAGAATCATACGTACTAACCTCACACAGTGTAAAACACTTATGGACACATATTTGAAGGTTCTGCCAGGTCATAAAGGATATTGAACTCTCTCACTTTTTAAAATACTATTGAGAAGTTCAAATATAATAGTTTGCAAAAATTCATAATCTTGCCTCTTTCATTTCCCCTTTAAAAATTGTGTCTTCTGAATCGGAAGGGGAAGGTTTAATTATATTTAAGCATGTGGAATTCACTGTCTTAAGCAAAAACTGAGAAATTTGGGGTTGTTTAGAAATATTTAGTGTAATCGACTATGAAATGCAGAGCTTGCACGTTTGTAGTTACAAGCTATGTTCTTGTTGCGTGCTTTTTGTCTCTTTAAAGAGATGCACAGCCATGATACGGGCTTGGATTTCACTCTTACAGGAAGCGAGTTTGGATCAGCATCCTGTTAAATTAAGTTCTTGCCCAAGATGCTATAGAAGACCGTTTCCAGAAATTGAGTACTAACTTTCTTTAATCTATTTTATTTCACCAGTCCTGAAATCATACTTAACTGAGTGTCTTGCCAAAATGTGTATAATATAAGACTTGGGAAGTAATTCAGACAAAAAGTAACAGACCGTAGGTTTCAAAGGAAGTGTTTTTGCCATGTCACATACATGCCAACACAACAAAACAAAACATACCATATATGTGTGCTGTTTTGGTCTAAAAAATAGAAATCTAGACATCAATGTCCTTGCTTCCCAATCACTGAGGAAAGCTTTTATGTCTTGATAGAAATACAGATTATATAATATCTAAATGTAAATAACTAATAAAAATTGAGGATAAAAATACATAAATGTACGTGTATAATTCACAAATATGAAACTGTCCAATTCTGTTAGAATGAGGAAGCTTTTTCTCTTACAGTAAAGATTGCCATTTGTCCCACTAATATGGATGGCTATACGTTGTATGATTATATGAGTTACATGATTTTATGTTATATGATACAAACTCACAATGCTGAGTAAAAGAAATAAAAATCTGAGGAAGGAGATTATTCAACTAGGACATCAGCTGAATCAGACAAAATCAGAAAAAACAAAGACAGAAATCTTAAAAATATTACAGTGCTTCGGAGGCACTGGTCAGGTAAGAAAATACGGGCTTCTAAAATTGATAGTGAAGCTTGTCAGGGGAGCTGTAAGTGGAATGAAAAAGCTGAAAGCAGTGGGAATACTTTAAGCTCCCAGACACAACTTTGCTTAAAAGTTATCCCTTGTAAGGTATTTGTTTTCCAGTTTGCCTCGAAACACTAAAAAGGCACTGAATTTCTGTTCCCATTTGGAATCAAAATACTTTTTAAAAATCCAAAACCTCTAACAAGAAAGGAAATTTCCATCCAGACATTATAAAGATGTCATTGTCAAAGGCTTTTGGTGACAGACCAACTATTTATATTCAGAAAGATCTCTTGATATTGCCACTGATACTATTTAACATGATTTTGTTTAGCTGGCAGTCACCAGGGACTCCCAATCTTTAAAAGTAACTTTTCCTCTTTTTCATGCTGCTTTAACTGCAGGTTCTCTGTCCAATTTTATGGAACCTTTTATATCAATTTTTATTCCAGCCTTCTGTTTGCAAAAAGCCTTTCAATGTATTTTTGGGTGATAGAAAAGTGTTGCTGTCTGAAATAAAATTACATTTCCACATTCAAGTTAAAAGATTCTCTTGCTTCCAAGAGATAGTCCAGAGATAAAATACTAGTATGTTGTGGCATCCATCTATGCAAGACAATTGATGGGTTTTGTGGGTTATTGAACACCGAAATAAAATGGAAAATGGCAGCAAGCTGTTTATGTAAGAATCAGTAAAGCTGTAAATAAGCTCTTACAAATGAGCTCAAAACTACTGAGAGGACATATGAAGCGGGAAAGTTACACTCTACTTTCATAAGCACCCTCATCAAAGGAATATATACTTGGTCTACCACAGGATGATAAACCCAAATTCACTCCATACATCCTTATGTTGGGAAAAAAAAAAAAAAGACACCTCAAAAGCAAAGGGTGAAGAGACCACTTCCACACATTATCTAAAAATTATTTTGAAATGGAAAACAAAATCATTGTAAACCAAACAACTATATATACAGGCAACATTCAAAAGCAAAAATTAATGCATGAAACTGCAAATAGAAAAATAGAAAAAACTGAAAATAGAAAATACAAGAAAAACAAATGAGGAAAGCTGGAGAATAAGTATTTGAAGGACAAAATCGGAAGTAAGTGGGATAAAAGATCTGTGATATGTGTCATAGAAAGCATATGTAGAGTTCTGAAATCAGAAGCAGCAGCTTGATGCTGTAAGTCAAGACACAAAGGATGCATTCATCATATGAATTAAGGGACTAGAAGATCAGGAAAACAAGATCACCTTAAGAACACCATTAGGAACAACTTTTTTAAGGCACAGAAAAGAAATATGGAAGAAACACATTTAAAATAATTTAGTCAAATCTTGACATGCCAAAGGATTTTAGTGCTGGGTAGCAGGGTGGACAAAAAAAAAGTGCTGGTGGTATTTAATTTAGATAGTGAAGGGACTCCTATAAAGTAGAAGTACCAAAAGATACATGTACTAAAAATATGAGGAGGACACATTTTATTAACTTAATTCAGGGTGGCAGAGGGAAGGTTAGAGGAAGAAGCAAATCAGAGACGCCATTGTAAAGTAAGCTGTGATCAGACACACGGAAGCAATGGCATATGTACCAATTACAGAATGTTCTATCCTGGGCAGACTACATCTTCCTTTAGCAGACAATTAAAGTGCACAGAACAATCATTTTCTTTTAACACTCCAGTAACAGTAACAAATACCTCATCAGACCAGACTGAGTGTTACGCAGTATGTAAAGTATCATTAACTATTCTTTGGCTCAGAGTCATGCCTGTCTAATTGTTAAGGTCCATGTCTATCTTGAATGAATGGCTTCATCTTGTAAAACATTCTTATTTCGATGACAATGGCCTGGAATGGTAGATTTGGGGCTTTGTCACACACAAAACTCAGAGGTAGAAACCACAGTATTTGCCTTCAGAGAAAAGAGGACAAAATTCTCTCAGGTTACTCATCTTGTATTTAGAGAATAATTGATATCCATGACCAAGCACTGAAGAGGTGCACTGTGTGTCCAAGAGAATGAGCTATAAAGAGAGCAATTACTGACAGTTTATATAAACTTTTTACTGAAGAAGAACATTAAGTAGGAAACAATAAATAGGTTACTTGGAGAGGCTATGGGATCTTCATCCTCAGAGACACTGTGAACTTGACGGGCACTAGGCAATCTGCTTTAAGTCTGTCCTTGTAGCAGGTCATACCAGAAGCCACCAGTGATTCCTACCAGCTAGAATTATTCTGTGGCTATACAACAATAACTCCTTATTGTGAAAATTCTTACATGGTGCTGATTTCTTACACAAAATCACTCTCACTGAGAAAAATGTCTGCGGATGTCAAATATATATACCTGGAGTTTTAAGCTCTTGAGAGTAATATTGATGGCAATAAAGAATTTGGAGGAAGCTTTAAAACAAGATTAAAAAAAAAAAAAGTGTTTACATATTCTCCAAGGATGTCCACAGACATCAGGGCAGTATATGGGCTGTAGGGTAATAGAGATATATTAGCATCATCTCAAAGCACAAGACAAGAAAGAACTCACATTCTTTTCTTGTTCTGTAACAGTTCAAGAAGAGCAGGAAATAAATTATGAAACTCTTTTCTGAGACCAGGATTTCCAGGACTATAGAGAAAGTCTTTCCTTCCAGCAATCAGTGAAAAATCTTTCTGAAAAGCATATAACATTTATAGCTATACCCTTTAGCTAGGACCATACCTATGATCCCAGGTGTTTGGAAATGAATCTAACATGATATAGAGCAAATCCCAAAGCCAATAGGATGATCCAGGTACAAATGCTAACAAGGTGAGGATAAAAAACCAGACTTCCTCAGAGTCCTCTACAAAAGTATGAGGCTGATCGTCAGCTGAAGAGGATCTCCTAGAGTCAGTGGTCATTTTAAAGGCACTTCCCCTTTAACTCTGTATTTTAAACTCTTTACTACAAACAATTGCCCTGAGACAAATCAAAGAAGGTAAGTCAAATTATGTAGTAGGGCTTTTTAGCACAGTCTTGAAGACCTTATCATGTACCTGTTCCCACCCATCACTTTGCTGGAGCAGACTTGCTCTACATGTGCATATGCTGGGATGTGTATAGGGCAGGAAACACCAGACAGCTCTGCATGAAGAATGAAGACACCATCCAGGCGGGCAGCTGAACAAGGTAAACATGATGGCTTTGGCTGCCACATTAAGTGTGCTGAAAACTTACCAGAAGTTCAGGGAGGTCATGACCAATTACCTACAGTGAAATGAAATCTAGTTTTCCTAACTTCTGTTTTTGGAATTCCAGTGACCACATCAATTCTCTGTTGTACAGAAAAGCACAAGCCTTTACTAGGGGAGGAGATTCTTCCCAGAATGCTTAGTTTCCTTATACATGTGACTCCAGACTGACTTATGGGAGAGCACCGTCTAATCAAACTGCATGACACGGGTACTATATCACTAATGAGGTAATAAACCCCCTATTTTTAGCAGTTCATTTTTTTCAAGGTTGTTTTTCCAAACAGAGATTATGATTTACAAAATATAACACTAACACTTTACATATAACATGTTAATTTCCAAAATTCTTTCTTAATATTGAAATACAAAACAAAATAAAGCAGTGTGACCCGTCTGATTTTCAATCTGAAAGCCTGATCCGTCATCACTTTAAAGTTGTAAGACACACAGGTCAGAAACACAGGAATTTTAGACCAGTTAGAGGAAGATTTTGTGCCAGATTGAATGTCCCAACTAGAGCATGGTTTTGCATTATGAAGAATGCTGGTATATTTCAGTAGAAAATATTACATTGACAGAAAAATATTTACTCTGTTTCATCTGATTGTACTTTCCATGAATCTTTATAAAATACCTTTATACACTTTACATAGGATGTGAAAACTTTAGCAATGTTTACATGTAGATGAGGCAGAAATCCAAATGAATACACTCATATTTATGAGCTTTCACATATGTGTCAAATTGTATGTATGTGTGTACACATGCATACAATACACATGCACATGAACCTGTGCATTTATTTCTTTAGATCCTATTGTTAGTTACTTTTTAGTTTTCTCTCCTGTATGCAATAGCAATAGTACTAATTAAAAGATAATGAAAACACTTGGAAAAAAATGTGTTTCATACAGTTAATGTTACTTCAGCATGTCTCTGATTCATCTCACCAACTCTGCCAATGTTTTGCCAATGTTTTTGCCAATTTCAGGAGAATGTAATATATTTGGCTCATAACATGCCAATAAAGTATCTGTCTTACATATAACTTTTTGTGAGTTTCAGAATAAAGACTGGATTGAAATGCTAAAGAAAAAATATTTAACTTTTATTTAAGGCTGGTTTTATCTGTTTTTAACATCATCACACCACTTTTGACTTTTTACAAGAAAATGGAGAATTCTCTCTTGCTGTCTTTGCTCAGTTTTTTTCTGAGGCAAACTTCCTTTTTCAGCTGATTTTTTAACAAATCCTTTCTGTGACACATAAACATTAGTGAAGTCTAAAACCTTTAACCAGGTTTTGTAAGTCATTCTTCCTCAGTCTTAGGCACAAAAAGGCTAAGATCATCAGAGAGCCAAGCATGTTTTGCACTGCATAATGTAGAAGTAACGGAGTAGTGCTCCAGTAGGATAGAAAGTCAGATCGGTATTGCCAGTAATCTTCTACTGCATGTCAGATAGAAGCTTGTTTTCAACTAGACCAAAACATACTCATTATCACAGTATTGTTTTCATTCAGGGCAAATAATCTGACACCATTCACAGCAGTCATTTGGAACTGCAAATTGTTGTGGATAAGATCCAAAGTCTATTGCAGTCAATAAAACTAACTTGAGTTTGTTTCAGCAAGGTTTTTAATAGGCAAATCTAAAGTTTTGCATAGAAAATTAATTTATCAACTAAACAAAATGTTCTATTGCTTGGAATGTCTGCATCAGCTGTTAAATACCATTTGTGATAAGAGATCATTTAATTTCATTCATCAAAAAATCCAGAGCAGATATCTCTGCAGAATATTTTTATGCTATCTGTTAAATCATGTTACTGATATAAAAAAACTTTACTAGCTCAGAAAGTATTATCTTGTCTCTGTCAACTGACATAGAGGAAAATTAGAAAATATTTTTCCACTCCTCCGAAACCACTGTTTTGATCCTATTAACGGCAAGAAAATTAAAAAGGAAACAAAACTCATTTTGCTGGCAGTGAGAGAGGTCAAATGAATGAGTAGGTTGTAGATAGAAAGACAACTGAGGGAATAGTTCAGTTTTTTTTATTCACTGATCAAGAAAATCACTTAAGGAATAAAGCAGAACAGCTCTGCATGCATTTACAAGATGTTGATTAATTATTTGCCAGATGTATACGTAGATCATCCAAACCTTATTACCTCAAATCTGCTGGATCTATAATTCTTTGAAATTCCAAAGGATCTTTATATGTTTTGGAATTTCTCCTCCCCCTCTCCCTCTCCCTCT